>NC_080571.1:178989864-179039092 GCF_030247185.1 Malaya genurostris
TGCTTCGAACACAGTACAGAATTGACCAAGTGAATGAGACTTCTCTAGCCTCATTTCACGACAGTAGACACCAGTACCAGCACGACCATTCAACAGAGAACCGTCCGTATAACAAACCACGTCTTTCTAGAGTACTAACCTTTGCTTGAAACGGGTCAAAATTTTAGCTCGATCCGACCAGAAACAGCTGAGTTATCGAGGTTGGAGTAAAGTCGTTTTGTAGTTTGTTTAAAAAATGGAAAACCCCGAGTTTCGTGTTTTGATAAAACATTGTTTTTTAATGGGTAAAAACACCGTACAAGCGAAACAATAGATTGAAAAATGTTATCCGGACTCTTGTCCATCAAAAGCAACGATTTGTCGGTGTTTCGCCGAGTTTAAACGTGGTCGTACCGACACAAATGACGCGGAATGCTCGGGTAGACCTGTGGAAGCCGTTACACTGGAAAATGTGAGTGAAGTGACAAAAATTATAATGAAAGATCGTAAAGTGAAGCTCCGTGAGATTGCTAAGATGACACAGATATCATATGGAAGTGTATTTACTATCCTTCATGAAAAAGGCTTTTTCCAAGTGGGTGCCGCGATTGCTTTCGATGGAACAAAAACAGCAACAATGAACCCTGCCACAAGTCAATGAAAACAATGGCGAAATTGAACGAATTGGGCTTTGATCTGCTTCCCCACCCCCATACTCGCCAGATTTAGCCCCCAGTGACTACTGACTCTTTGACAGCTTCCAGAATTGAATTGAAAGACAAGTTATCAAAGCCACCTTCAATGTCTAGGGAAATTTATGATTACGATATGTGATAATATCAAATTTAACGTTTGAATGATCAAGATGTACTTATGATCAGAAAACGAAGGTTCGAGCTTATCAGAGACGAGCCAATTTACCAACTCATGCGAAATTCTATCAGAGTAGAGGGTTACGTCCAAAACCTCTTCTTTTCAGATCTCGCAAAAGTTGTACGGTTTCCTGCATTGACTATGTGCAAGTTTGTACTGCTCACAAATTCCATCATATCAGAGCTTCTCGAGTTTATATCTGTGCTGCCTCAAATGATATGGTGAGCAATAATGTCACTGCCGATTATAAGCGGTAAATCACATTTGCAGCAGTATGATACAACCTTTTTAAAGTAATCGCTTGGCGAAGGTTGATTATGCGGCAAATATGTCGAACAATAGACATATTTCCTGTCTATGCCATCAAAAGTCATACCAACTGTGACAGCACAAATATCCCGAGTTGTGGGCTCCGATATCAGAGAAACATCGAGAGAACTATTTGCAAGATGCATTTCACGTGGATTAGTCATATCGTTCTTGTTGAAGGCAACAAAGACTGGGTTTACCAATTTTCCAACGTAGAAGTTTCCCTTTTGGAAATATGGTTCTTGAACCAAAGCTATAGAAGCTTTACCTTCTTGTAGAAGTCTGGATAGATTCATAGTTGCTGTACGTTTATGCTGGAGATTGATTTGTGCGACTCCATTATCAATTAAAGTAATGAACTGTGGCAGAGCTTCGCTTAACACAGTAAGGGAAAACCCCAAAATATTTCGTTCACAACTGCATTGTTCAACCTCCTGCAGCCATTCAGTCATCGGCACGGAAATACACCCTGACTTAAGAGTTTTATATTTTTGTGGCCTTTTACGCCATGGAACTTGAAAAAGTGGATCAATTCTTGGTGAAAAATAATTCCGCCGGATGCCACACGACTTACCTGTTTGGTGGACTTATACCAACGGTACTGCTGGACCTCTCTCTCTCTCTCTCTCTCTCTCTCTCTCTCTCTCTCAACTATTTCAACTATTTGCAATGTCTAAAACAAATAAAACCGATTTATTTTTCAACTAACAGAATTTTGTTTTAATAACAACGCCAGTTATTTTAACTAAAATATTTGTTGAATATGAAAGGTGTGTGTTCTCACTAATTGACAGCATTATTTTTCAACCAATAAATTAGTTGTTTCAACCATCGTTTCTGCTAATCGAAAAACAAAAATGGCAGTTTTGTTAAAACAACAATCTATTAGTTGTATCAAATTTTAACCAATCGAATTCAGAAAATTAACTAATATTCTGGTTGAAATGGGATCGCGGGTGGTTCCGTGTACGACCACTATTTCCGGTACTTCCGGAACCGGATACCGGGAACCAGGATAGCCGGAATCGGTTTTTTTTTCAATATTATAATATAATTTTTAGGAACACTGCTTAAGCTCTAAGATGCCAAGGGTATTTACTAATCTTAATTACGACTAACTTAAAACTAGAATAGTATCATTATGTAATGTAGTATCGGGGCAGTGGATTCTCGACAATTCAGCTTTCAGCAGGCGAGGTGAATTGAATATTGGATGAGGGTCTTCCATATGGCGTCGGCGAAAATCCATGTTGGCCGCATCCTTCGGTCCGTGTGGGTCCGCGGGAAACACCCCCAGGCTACGAAGGCCCGGCGGGTGGCCCGCATGCTGGTTTTCGACTGGAGCGGTCTTCCGTGGACGATGATGATGTTGCGGAAGAGAATGAAAAAAAAGTAAATATTGTGGAAACGGGGAAAAAGGGGATGTGAGAACAAAATGTCTGAAATCGATAGAGATCGTTGCCATCGAGATGGTGAAGAGACTGGGAAGGGGGAATGAAAAGGTTAGTGACAAAAAAAAAGATCTTGTTAGTTCCAATGAAGATGGTGGACAGGGACGGGGATCGAGAGAATCGGGTGGATGTTAGTGTCGAACCTGTAGGTGGAGGATATACTTTCTGAGCGAGGAATAACACATTATACTTGTATATCAATGTGTTTAAGGTACTGGTATATGAGAAGCATATATAAACTATCCCGACTCGCCAACACTTCCCGAACCGGAACCTCAGGCGGTCTTTCATAAATATCACCTTGTAATGCGCCCACGTTAGCCAATGAGTCTGCCTTTTCATTGCCCGGAATGGGACAATGCGAAGGGACCCAGACTAACGATATTGAATAAGACCGTTCAGATAAAGTTCGCAAGTGTTCCCGTATTTTCCCCAGTAAATATGGGGGATACTTTCCTGCCTTATTGCCCGGAGAGCTTCAATTGAGCTTAGACTGTCCGTGACAATGAAGTAATGGTCTTTGGGCAAGGTTTCAATGATCTCGAGGGTGTACTGAATAGCAGCTAATTCTGCGACGTAAACTGAAGCCGGATCACTGAGTTTGTACGAAGCGGTGATGTTTTGATTAAAGATACCGAAGCCTGTGAACTTGTTGATGTTTGAGCTGTCAGTATAAAACATCTTTTCACAGTTCACTTTCTTAAATTTGTTATTAAAGATAGTAGGGGCCACTTGAGGGCGTACGTGATCCGGAATTCCATGAATCTCTTCTTTCATGGATGTATCGAAAAACACTGCAGAAACAAAAGTATCCAAGAAATGAGCACGGTTGGAAGCAAACGAAGAAGGATTATTATTCTGAACCATGTAATCAAAATACAAGGACATAAAACGGGTTTGAGAATTAAGCTCAAATAACCTTTCGAAGTTTTCAATCACCAGAGGATTCAAAATGTCGCATCGAATGAGCAAACGATATGAGAGATCCCAGAAACGGTTCTTCAGTGGAAGAACGCCCGCCAGCACTTTGAGGCTCATCGTATGAGTGGATAGCATGCAACCCAAGGCAATACGCAAACAACGATACTGAATTCTTTCCAGTTTAATGAAATGGGTGTTCGCGGCGGATCGGAAGCAGAAGCATCCATATTCCATAACGGACAATATCGTTGTTTGGTACAGCCTGATCAGATCTCCTGGGTGGGCACCCCACCACGATCCTGTTATTGTACGAAGAAAGTTGATTCTCTGTTAGCATTTTCGTTTCAGATACCTAATGTGCCTTTGGAGTCGAACCAGACCCCGAGATACTTGAATGTGAAGACCTGAGCTATAGTTTCACCCCTTAGTTGAAGCTGTATTTGTGCTGGTTCTCGCTTCCTTGAAAATAAAACTAGCTCAGTTTTCTCCGTAGCCATTTGAAGAGCCCATGTCGACAAGTTGTCGAGGGTATCTTGCAAATGCACAACGCTGTCGTCGGCAAGTTGTCTTAGCGTGCAAGATGTGTTGATACATTTATCGATGTCGTTTACGTAAAAATTGTATAAAAGGGGGCTTAAGCATGAGCCCTGAGGAAGACCCATGTAACTGAATCGTATTGTCGACAAATCACCTTGCGCGAAGTACATATGTTTCTCAGACAATAGATTATGTAAAAAGTTGTTCAAAACTGGCGAAAGACCATGCTGATCCAGCTTCTCAGATAGGATATTTATATAAACTGCGTCAAAAGCCCCTTAATGTCTAGGAAAACTGACGCCATTTGTTCTTTACGAGCAAATGCCATTTGAATTGCTGTTGAGAGCAACGCAAGACAATCAATCGTTGTGTATCTGAAAGCAAACCATTAGTTTCGACCCAATTGTCTAGATGAAACGGAATCATTTTTTCGAACAATTTCCGGATACAGGAAAGCATAGCAATCGGCCGATACGAATTGTGATCGGAGGCTGGTTTTCCTGGTTTTTGAATGGCGATCACTTTCACTTGTCTCCAGTCGTGTGGAACAATGTTGCCTCAAGGAACTTATTGAATAAACTCAACAAGCGCCTTTTGGCGGGGTCAGGCAGATTTTTCAACAAGTTGAATTTTATTCTGTCTAATCCCGGGGCTGTGCAGTGCAAGTGAGAGCTGTACCATCGAAAACGGTGTTTCGTTTGTATTTGGTGTCGCGGCGCGGGTTATCTTCTGTTCCGGAACAGAGTCTGGGCATACTTTTTTAACGAAATCGAATATCCAGCGGTTGGAATATTCCTCGCTTTCATTCGTGGTGTTATGATTGCGCATTCGTCGCGCTTCCAAAGAGTGCTCGTAGATGTTTCTTTCGTTAAGCCGTCTATAAACCGACGCCAGTAACAGCGTTTCTTGGCTCTAATCAAGTTCTTAGTTTTAACGTCTAACGCCGCGTAATTCCGGTAATTATCAGGTGTTCCATTTTTTCTGAATATTTTATACGCGGAGGCTCTCTCAGCGTTTAAATTCGTGCACTCTTTGTTCCACCACGGGTTGAGGGAACGGATGTTAGTTTTCGCGCCGGGTACGCGTTTCGTCTGAGCTTGGGTCGCGGTGTCGAGAATCAAGCCAGCCAAAAACGTGTACCCTTCCTCCGGAGGAAGTTGTTTAGTTCTTTCAAATTTCTCAGATATCGAGGTTGCATGGCTATTCCAATCAATATTTCGTGTGATTTCATACGGAACATTGATTGTCTTCGATGGTTTTGAGCCGCTGGTGATTGATATTACGATCGGTAGATGATCGCTACCGTGGGGATCAGGAATTACCTCCCACGTGCAATCCAAACGTAGCGATGTCGAGCAAAGGGATAAATCCAGCGCACTTGGTCTTGCTGGTGGTGCAGGGATCCGTGTCATTTCTCCCGTATTCAAAATTGTCATATTGAAGTTGTCGCAAATATGGATCATAGCTGATCTGTTATCGTCGTGAAGACAGCCCCATCCCGTACCGTGTGTGTTAAAGTCGCCTAAAACCAACTTCGGTGCGGTAAGGAGCTCAATGATATCACTGAGCCGCCGATGCCCAACCAAGGCTCTAGGAGAAATGTAGATGGAAGCAAAACAAAGGTCCTTACCTTTGATTGTAACATGACATGCGACAACTTCAATACCTGGTATCGAGAGGAGGTTAATTCGATAAAAAGAATAGCACTTTTTGATCCCCAAAAGTACTCCTCCGTTGAGATCATCCCGATCCAGGAGAATAATGTTAAAATCGTGGAAGTTTAAGGGTATTTCAGAAGGTAGCCAAGTTTCGCACAATGCAAATGCGTCACATTTTAGATTATTTACTAGAAATTTAAATGAATCTATTTTTGGGATGATACTTCTGCAATTTCACTGTAAAACAGTGATTAGATGTGATGTGACCTCGGTGGATGATTTAGCCATCGAAAGATACAATCGCTGAAAGAAGGGGCCGATTTGCAGTCAACTGCTTCAAATATGATTTTACTGTTGGCATGAAAGCAATTAAAATGCTTCTAAGTGGGTCAGAAATATTGAAAATTGTAAAAATCCAGTTCACAACATCAGAAAACTTGATAAGTCCAGCACCTAGTTGTTTCTCTGGTAGATTTTCAAGGACGCTTGGGGATCTTGTAGTCCCTGGAAGTGATGGGAACTTCATCTCGGAATTGAGTTTTCCGAGACCAGGAGCTTTTTGCTTCGGTTTTTTGTCACGATTCCCGTTAGCTGTAACTTTTCGAAGCCCTTCGGAAGACACCTTCGAACCCTTACTAGGGAGCTTATGATAGGATTTGTTTGCTCTTTTCCTATAGCTATGAGGGACCTTCCAAAGGGTCGTCGGAATCGCTCTCGTCAGTTGACAATCATTACTCGGGGTACGAATAGGCGAACAGGCAAACGAACCCGGTCCAAGAGGATGTAGTTGGGCAAAGCAGAGCCGGCGAAGGTCACACGATAAGAGTCTGATTGGGGATAGGACTTTGTTCCATCCCCGGCGATCTATACTGAATGCAATCGCTTGCATTTCAGTATCTTGACGTTCTTAAGTGAGGAATCATTAAAACAGCCCACCCCGTACTTAAGAACGTCCTCGCAAGTCAAACTCGAATCGGTGACCACACCGTCGATTTCTACTTCGCGAGCGGGCACGTAGACGCGGTATTCCTGCGTAAAAGGATCCTTTTGAACAAGCTCATTAGCCTGTTTTGAGCTGATAAACAGGACCCTGAGCTTGTCTGGACGTATTTTATCAATACTTTTGATGGTATTATATCGCGATGTCAGGTCCCGCGATATTTTTAAAATATTCAGTTTTTTTCCTTTGATTTGGTCCGGAAATAGACCACGTAAGGCCCGGCCGGTAGTGCGAGCCCATTAGGATAGCTTTTTATGCGTAACTTTTAACAGTCAAGGGAAGTCTCCATTTGAACATCGGGAGCGGGGTGGTCATGATTTAAATTAGACATGTTGCGGTACTACTTCCGCGCAGAAACAATTGATTCGGGGGGAAATATAATGGTCAAATAAAGAAATAAAAATAAACGAAGTAACAGTACTTAACTTAAGATCCAACGAGGGACACCAAGCTGGACTTTGTCGATCGGCGTATCGCCGCTTTAATGGTGTGCAAAAAACCTCCGAGAGGAAAAAGCACTTATTTATAATCCGCACACTTGGCCTTGATCGACAAAACAATACCCGGCTAACGGTACCGTTTCGATCGACCGCTCACAATAAGGCACTGTTCTATTATATAATGCGCAAAAAAAAGAGGAAAAGCACTATTGTCTACACAATATCGTCCGACCACTTTATCACACACACACACACCTGGTTTTCAATGCTTTCGCAGTAAATCCAAATCACGTCCGTTCGCTCGGAAGGTTAAAACAGCAATGAGCCGGAATCGGTTTGTTTAGTTGCCTTCTAATAATGACTATCGATTTGTGTAGTTTTGAGACCAGTTTAGAAATTTTTTACGTTTTTTGTTTCGCCGGTTTAAGTTACGGTGTACAGTCGGATCCAGATGAAAAAGTCGGATCCGGAAGTCGGATCCAGATGAAATTCAGGAATTCCGTATGGGACCGGAAGACCTTTCATTTGAATCTAAGTTTATGAAAATCGGTCAAACCATCGCTGAGAAAAGATAGTGAGATCTATTTTGGTATATATGACCACTATTTCCGGTACTTCCGGAACCGGATACCGGGTATCAGGATAGCCGGAATCGGTTTGTTTAGTTGCCTACTGATAATGACTATCGATTTGTATAGTTTTGAGGCCAGTTTAGAATTTTTTTTACGTTTTTTGTTTCGCCGATTTCAATGACGGTGTACAATATTGAACACACTTTACCCTATAATTCCGGAACCGGAAGTCGGATCCGGATGAAATTCAGGAATTCCGTATGGGACCACGAGACCTTTTATTTATATATATATATATATATATATATATATATATATATATATATATATATATATATATATATATATATATATATATATATATATATATATATATATATATGTATATGTATGTATATATATATATATATATATATATATATATATATATATATATATATATATATATATATATATATATATATATATATATATATATATATATATATATATATATATATATATATATATATATATGTATATATTTCAATTGTGTTGTCACTGTTGCAAGCTAGGGTCTAACTGCGACCAGAAATTCTCTGTGTGAGCTTTTTGGAATGAGTTTCTGTGGTGGGTTTGATTAATTAGCGTTAATTAAATCGTGTTACGTTTAGTGATGTCATGCTGTATTAACTGTTGGCATGCTTATATCAAAGATATAATAGTCAACTTCAGTTTCATTAACTAGATCACTTATTCAATTATTCAAGCATTCATTTTTCAACTCACTCACTCGTTCCATTTTTCTATCCACCCAGCTACGCATCTACTCATCCTCTCATTTATATATCCACTCTTTCATCACACCATTCACAAACTCATTTCATTCATTTCAAGTTTAGCTATTAATTTTTTTTAACTTTTTTGGTCAGTAATTTCAACTTTTTTCGGTTTTTAACGATATCAAACTAACAATAGATTATGAGAGGAGAAAGAATATGAAATTATAGAGCCATAGTACTCCAGGAAGAGCAAGCATGTGAAGATAAAGTGCGGAGAAGTGAGACATGACAAGGGTCATTTAAGTAAGCAGAAGGCTTCTCGTATCTAAACTTTTACCTTCTACCAGAGGAGTCGAACTTAGACATCTTAGCTATACGAGTCATCCGAGTCTCTGATATGTCAGACAGTAAAGGCAAAGGTCGTTTGCCATTTACTATCCGAACCGGCAAAAGTAAAGTTACGAGAAGTTGTCACATTCTGCCCACGACGGTTTCTCACACAATGTGTTTCATTGTGTTGAAATTTTCTCATCTCTATAGTTATAACACCGGAATGGAAGATTTTTTCGAAACTATTGCTTGAGTGCCTGGAGTTGTAGCGTATGGCTATGCGTCCCAGGATGCAGGCGGCGCACGGACAGCGCTTCATTCATCGCTGTGTGTGATGGAATCCCATCAAATCTTTTGTCGTGAATACGACTTACTTTACTATAGGGCGCCTTTTCAAAATTTACCCTCTGAGAGAGTGATAAGTTTTTGATCGTGAATATCTCCTGTTGTATCTAATGAACCAATATAATTCTTGCTACATGCCATCAGAAATATTATCACAATTTTATGATAAAATTTTCAGTTGTGTGACATCTTTTCAAATAGTTCAAAATTAAACTTTTCTGAAATGTTTGGTATAAACGAGTATCAAAGAGGATGATTCATAAGGCGCGTTTGCCTTTCTCGTATTTTGAAAGCTCATAGCTCAATGATCTGTAGAAGGATTTATATAATCTAACTACCAATATAATCGAAAATTTTTAACATGAACGTGTAATGCAACAAAATTAAAGTTTTTCAATAGTACACTATTGAAAAATCTGTTTGATTTAACTCATGACAGCACCAGCCAATCAGAACGCGAGATGTCTGCATCTATACAAGAGCATCCATATAAAAGTTGAGTGGTTCATTTTTCCTACCATTTGTGAGCAGCTGTTCCCTAAACAAGACACACGAGAGCACTGTCTCACTGTTTCCTGATCTGAATGCACGAGACACCGTCAGCACAATGACACCGAAAATCGGTAGAAAGGCAGCCAAAAAGTCCAACAAGGCCCATTGCCGAAACAAGACACACACGAGAACCATCTCAGATCTCAATATTTCCTACCAAACACTAACACTAACCGTCACTATCACATTCAATTACGAACAGCAATGCGAAAGCGAAAGTGACAGCCAGAATACCAATTCAGTATTACTAGCTGCCGCTCTACTAACTCTCTCTTTTATATCGTATCTCTGTTTCCCGTTCAGCGATATTTCAACAAAGGGGACGTCCGTCCACCGCTACCACTAGCAGGTATAAAATGAAATGTGATGTGATAAATAGTATATTCGTCATCTAACACTCGATGTGGATAGACGAATAACCTACTACGACTAATTTCGATTTTGTTTCATTTTTTATTCGCAGTTGTCTACCTACCCAAGCTATGGGTAAAACGCGCCATAGATCCGAGAAGGATCCAAAGGATGCTAAGCGTCTGAAGCCAAGTGATGTACAGGTAAACGACCGTTTGCTGAGTAAAAACCAATATGCTGATCTACCAGTTGGTGTCGAAGAGGAACTGCAAAAGAAGGAAAGAATGACGCCATTCTACCTAAAGGGCTTCCCACCAACTCTACGCTCGGATTTCAACACACTGATCAGTAAAGGACTACAACAATCCGTTTATGTACTGAAGGCTACAAAATAACTGTTCCGGCTTTGAACCACTACAAAGGAGTGGAATGTTATCTGAAGCAGACAAAAGCGGAATACTTCACACACGATATTGCCGCCAACAAACCTATGAAGGTTGTACTTCGAGGACTACCCGACATGATGGAAGCCGAACTAAAGCAGGCACTGTCGGAGGCTGGCCTAAAGCCTATGATGGTGTTTAAAATGAAACGACATAATACGGACAAAAGGTTTAGAGATCAACTGTACCTGGTTCATCTGGAGAAGGGCTTCATCACCATGAGTCAACTGAAAACGATTAAATCGTTATTTCATATAATCATCGAATGGCAAAAGTATAAACCGGTACATCGGGATGTCACACAGTGCAAGAACTGTTTGAACTACGTCCATGGAGCGAGGAATTGCCACATGAAAAGTCGGTGCGTGAAATGTGACGAACCACACAATACCAACGATTGCCTACTAGATGACATCGCTGTAAAATGTGTGAACTATGATGGCGACCATCCATCTACTAGCAAATCGTGTCCTAAACGTGCTGAGTTCACAAAAATTCGACAACAAGCGTCCCGTAAACAATCAACGCGCAAGAATGTTCCACAGAAAGATGAAATAAATTTCCCACGGATCCCACCGAAGAGGGATATTCCGAATTTACCGCCATTTCCTCGCAGCAATCCAAAAGATTCAGCCGCTGGATCACAAAAAGAATATTCCTCAAAAATCCCTCCTGGATGGGACAATGATCAACCACAAGCGAAGAATGACTCTAATGATTTATTCTCTGCTGAACAACTGATCGTCATTTTTGAAAAAATGGCAACAAAACTACGAAACTGCAGAACGCGGTTAGCTCAAATCAACACCTTAGGCAAATTCATCATCGAATATGCAATATAATGAGTTGGTTATAGTAAATTGGAATGCTTGCTCACTCAGGAGCAAAACTGCTGAATTGTCCGACTTTCTTCAAGAGAAGAATGCCGATATTGCTATTTTAACTGAAACTCATCTTAAACCTGAAATTTCTATTTTGATTTCCAATTACAGGATTCACAGGCTCGACAGGACAACTACCAGAGGAGGGGGAGTTGCCATTGCCATTATAAGATCCATGCAGCATAGGCTTATGTCAGCCTTTAAATTGCAACAAATAGAAGCCATCGGAATTGAGATTACAACGACGATGGGACCCATCATCATCATTGCAGCGTACTGCCCCGAACAAATCAATCTTCGAGATGGTACGTGTGCATCATTGAAACGAGATCTGGCTATGCTCACTCGACGACATAACAAATTCGTTATTGCTGGGGACCTGAACGCACGACATGAGTTGTGGGGAAACAAAAGACAGAATCGAAACGGATTCGTACTTGCCGAAGATTACGAGGCTGGACAATACAACATACTCGCTCCGGATCAACCAACGCGACTTTCCAGATCGGGAGTTCATTCCATTTTGGATATATTCATCAGCAACATCGCCATAGACAGCTCACCGGTTGTCTTCAACGCGCTCTCTTCTGACCACTTTCCAGTAATATTGACGTTGGGATCTTCACCAGAAACAGTGCCTATTCGACCTCGGAGGAACTATTATCGCACCGACTGGGTCCAATTTCAACAAATCGCCGACCAACTTATTAATATCGATTTGCCACTTGATTCCCCGATGGAAATCGATGCAGCCCTATCTTCCTTCCAGCATTCAATCGCAGTCGCTCGTGATAGGACGGTTCCAGTACAACATATGCCGAGTTCCTCTCTTCAAATTGACAGTGTCACCAAGAAACTCATCCGACTTCGAAATATCTACCGGAGGCAGTATCAACGAACTGGAATCCTAGATAAGAAGTCTTCTTATAACAACTTAACTAGGATATCCAAGAAAGGATATCTGAGCTTCGCAACATGAACTTCCAGCAAAAGCTTCGAGAAATTCTCTCACATTCAAAGCCCTTCTGGTCCTTAACGAAGGTGCTTAAGAAAAAAGGCGAGTGGGTAATATTAGAGACATAACTGGATGTCATGAATACGAAAACAACTGACATGTTCCTTAACAATTCCGAATATCAATTGTATGAATTATGCAAGCATTCCCCTTTTTCACATTTTTCACAAAAACAAAGAAAGCTTCACTTGATCTCGATTACTGTGAATTTCACACGGCGAAAAGTGCACAAATCTAAGCAAACTGTTTTTGATTTGCAGTAAACTGAGGATATTTCCCTACGATTTGCGAATAACAAATTATAATAGTTCTTTAGAAAACTTTTGAGCCATTAGAACGGCTGATATTGTGTAATGCTCTCCACCGTTGTTTTTTTCCCCAATGCTAATGACTGGCAGTTGTGACGTAATCGCTCTTGTCGAAAGCGAAACTAGCTTTGCAGACGACACAAAACACATCTGCTCGCAGTGGCGATACAATCCCAACTGATTCAATTTTGTCGTGAATTCGACTTACTTTACTATGGGGTGCCTTTTCAAAATTTACTCTCTGAGAGAGTGATAAGTTTTTGATCGTGAATATCTCTTGTTGTATCTAACGAATCAACATAATTTTTGCTACATGCCATCGGATATATGATCACAATTTTATGATAAAATTTTCAGTAGTGTGACATAATCTCAAATAGTTCAAAATTAAACTTTTCTTAAATGTTTGGTATAAACGAGTATCGAAGAGGATAATTCATATGGCGCGTTTGCCTTTCTCGTATTTTAAAGCTCATAGCTCAGTGATCTGTGGAAGGATTTATATAATCTAACTACCAATAGAATCGAAATTTTTCAACTTAAACGTGTATAGCGAAAGCATTGAAGTATTTCAATAGTACACTATTGAAAAACCTATCTCATTTGACCCATGTCAACTCCAGCCAATCAGAACGCGTTCTGAGGAAGAGAAGAAAATAGCTGCTGCTGTACAACAAATCGTTCAAGAAAAATGTTCCGAAAAGTGGTGAATATCGTAGTGAGTTCCTCAATTTGGTCCTTCTGAATGCTATAAACGAATCCCTACAGCATATTAGTAGTTTGTTTCAATAAATGATGCAAATCCTCTTAACAAAAATTGGATTCCTCTTAACAAATATTGAATCAGTTTGGATTTTATCGCCACTGCGAGCAGATGTGTTTTGTGTCGTCTGCACAGCTAGTTTCGCTTTCGACAAGAGCGATTACGTCACAGCTGCCAGTCATTAGCATTGGGAAATAACAACGGTGGAGAGCATTACACAATATCAGCCGTTCTAATGGCTCTAAAATTTTTCTAAAGAACTATTAGGATTTGTTGTTCGCAAATCGAAGGTAATTATCCTCAGTTTAGTGCAAATCAAGAACAATTTGGTTAGATTTGTGCACTTTTCGCTGTGTGGAATTCACAGTAATCGAGATCAAGTGAAGCCTTTTTTTGCGAAAAATGTTCCAGAGTTTAATATCGTAGAGAATTACGCTATTTGACCCTTCTGAATGCTGGAAATGAATCCCTACAGCATATTGATAGTTTTTTTTTCAATAAATTATGCAAATCCGAAATGAAATAATCGACATAAAAATTCTGTATGCGACTATTTTTATAGCCGTTAGGACCGCCCATTAGTGAAAAAGCTACAAACGAAATCACATAAAAGGAAATCTCTTAACAAAAATTGAATCAGTTTGAATTCTATCGCCACTGCGTGCAGATGTGTTTTGTGTCGCCTGCACAGCTAGTTTCGCTTCCGATAAGAGCGATTACGTCACAGCTGCCAGTCATTTCGATGGATGAAAAAGCAACGTTGGAGAGCATTATAAAAAATCAGCCGTTCTAATGGCTATAAAAGTTTTCTGAAGAACTATTAGGATGTGTTGTACGCAAATCGAAAGAAAATATCCTCAGTTTAGTGCAAATGTAGAACAGTTTGGTTAGATTTTTGCACTTTTCGCTGTGTGAAATTCACAGTAATCGAGTGCAGCGTCCTTAGCAAATTTGCTGGTTTGCATTGGCGCAGCAGTTTTTGTTTACGCGCTCTTGGAATGTGCTCGGGGTTGCTGAGGTGTTTTTGTTTACGCGACACTGAGGTGCTCTGCGTAAACAAACAAATTTCACGGACAACCGCGGTAACGTTCACGATGGTCTCGGGTTTAGGCCGAACAGCTAGTGAAGTGTTAGGAACATAAAAACCACTAGTCGGGAAGAGTTAGGAGGTAGTTCAGTCTCAGAGTGCGCGGAAAATATCCGTTAGTCTCGGGCGTTGGCCCGTAGACAAGTTAGTAGTGAGTTCAGTTAAGTTCAGTTCAGTTGAGTTCAGTTCAGTTGAGTGCAGTTCAGTAGAGTCCAGCTCGGTTCAGCTCAGACCAGACGCAATTTCTGAAGAATTAAGTGAAAAGTTGGAGTTCAGCTCGGTTCAGCACAGACCAGACTCAATTTCTGAAGAATTAAGTGAAAAGTAGAGTCCAGCTCGGTTCAGCTCAGACCAGACTCAATTTCTGAAGAATTAAGTGAAAAGTTAGAGTTCAGCTCGGTTCAGCTCAGACCAGACTCAATTTCTGAAGAATTAAGTGAAAAGTTAAGTCTAGTTCGGAGTGTAATACAGTAAGCCGTAGGAGTATGCATAGTGTGCATTGTGAGGGTCAAGTATCAAGTGACCTCAAAATCAAGCAAGAAATAATGTTTTCGGAAGGCATCTAAAGAAGTGAAAATTGATGTAATGAATAGAGATTTAACAGATTCATGTGTAGTGTTTGAGATCACCATGAAGTGTTGTGAATAGATTTTCAAACTAGTGGAGTATGCACTAGATTGTACTGCAGTAGGACATACGTTCATATGTGCGTAAACTTAATGATATGCCGAACTTAGTGAGACTGCGTGAAGTGTTAGCCTTATTAACAATCGTTAGTGACTTTTGTTAGATTGTGGGAAAGAACTCCCAAAACAGCCTAATCCTGCACTATTGAGAATAAGTAGCTGTTAAGTGAAAAGCATAAAAAGATAAACTATAAACTCAGAAAAAAGGTGAATTTCGTGGTATTACTCCGTATAGAACTAAAAGAAACGTCATTTTCGTTATTCTGCCACCCGCCACCGCTCGGCCGGGAGCCTACAAGGAACCATTTGTCTTCCTCGTCATACTCTCTGTCAATAAACTCCTTCTCCTCTTCATTAGTAATAGTAGTTCCACAACCGGGGAGCATACTATCTGAACGATCGTCGTTTTTGTATAACTCATGATTGCTCTGATACGATGCATTATTGTTATCATTTTTATTCACGTGCTTTTTATTTATTTCATATTTATTACGCTTTGATAAACTACCCTCTAAGACTTCAGCATTTAGCACTTCGAGAACTTTTTCTATTCTACGTGATCCTTGTAGTGTCTTAAATTTGTTGTTTTCCACTAAGCTAAGGTCATAGTTGTCTTCTGTGAGAATAGGTTTTTGTTGCCCCGATTTGTTTTCGTTGAATTCGTCTACATCCTTGCATATTGTGGTAAACTTTTCCCTTTTAAAAACTGGTTCATTTATCATTTGTTTGTAATCAAAATCGGCTGTGTCATTTTCATTATTATTCTTGTTATGAACATTGTCATGTACACTATTATATATGTCATAGTTATTTGTTTTGATTTCCGTCTTACCTATTATGTCTACGTTTGCTATAATGAACTCGGTTTGGCAGCTTATGTTATTGGTTTTCGTTCTACTACGTATATTTTCTTCAGTTTGACACCCTTTCTCGGTTACCATTGGGTATTGATTTTCCTTATATATTAGGTTGTTTGTATTTGACTTGTATTCTATATTATCATGAAGCGAATTCTGTGCTCCTGTAATTTTCTGATTATGGCCTTCTGCTTGTCGCTCCGTATCTCCCATAGCATATTGTAGCCACTTTGGTATCGGCTTTGCTTCCATGCTAAATACAATTTGCTTTTCTTGTAAGATTATCTTGCCATTTTGGATATCTATATTAGTAACGTGCTTATTTATAAAGTTCATTCCAAGGATGCCTGCAAATCCTAATTCCTCGACGACGTCAAATTTTATTCTAAATTTTAGGTTATCTATTAAAAAGTCTGCTTCTGTAGTACCGAGACTAATTCGCGGAATATTCATTACTCCTGTGTAATGAATTTGTTCTTTAATATTTATTCTGTATGCACCTATCTCTTCCGCGCATCTTCTGCTTATTAGGTTGGAACTAGCGCCGGTATCAATTAGGAATTTTTTCTTAATGTTAGGTCTCGTTGTGGTTCTCATTTCAATTTCGAATGCGTTGAACCAATTTCTTGCCAATGAATGGCTTATAGTATTCGCTTCTCGAGTTTTACTCGAACTTCTTTCTCTGTTTGAAAGATCCGTCATTCTTTCCAATTGGTGGTCAATTTGTTCCACCTTGCTTTGTATTTTCTTAATTACATTCCATGTGTTATACTTTTCATGGGGTGTTCGGTTCTCTGTCAACTCATACGCCCCATAATTTAGTTTTTTCGATAGTTGGATTGTTGATTGTTATATCTTCTGCCGTTATTCTGCGTGCTATCTTGGTGTCTAACCTGTTGATCGTAGTTTCTGCCATCGTACCTTCTTACGGGAGACTGGTCTCTATACATCATTTCTCGATTTCTGTCTTCTCGCCATGTTCTGCCCTCAGCTTGGTTATTCACGCCCTGGTTTCGTACTTGATATCTTTCGTCTTGACGATTATATTGACGTCTGTTATCATCTCGGCTTCCGTAGCTATTCTGATAATTTGGCATCATGCGTCCGGATTCTCTATACTGATTACCGCGGTTTTCAGGTTCTCGATAATACCTCCTATTATCGTTTGATCGACTTCCGCCAGGTCTTTCCTGGTTCCAAGAATTCCCCCAATTTGGTTGTCGTGGAGCTCTGCCGTGAGCCTGTTGATGCTGACCTGAGAATCTATTTCTAACATGGCCCAACTGATCTGCAGTTCTATGTTTGTTCTCTGACATCCGACAGGCTTGTAATCGTTGTACTATGTTTTCCAGATGATCACATTCCGCATGTTCATCCTGCAAAAATTGTATCAAATCTCTAAATGCAATACCCTTTTGACTTTTCGCTGCCTGTTTCAAGCTTGCGTTTCGTAATCCCCCAATGAAATGTATTTTCAAGCTCCTTTCTGCGAAGGAACTTTCGGTGTGTTGATCTCGTTGCATCTCTTCGATGCATTCATAAATTTGCAGTGCTCTATCAGCATAATTTGTAAATGTCTCCGACGGTCCTTGCTCTAATGTCTCTATTTTCTGTAAAATGCCTTCAACGGTTATTCTTATGCTGAATTGTCTTTTCAGATTTTGAAACATTTCTTCCCATGTGTTAGCTCGTATTCTGTTTATGAATGACGCTGCCTTCCCTTTCAATTTCATCAACACCACATTCAATAGTGGTTTTTGATCCTCCCCCAATGGTATTTCGTCTGCGAAATAGCTTATTTGTATTAAAAATGGTTCGAGTTCATCCACTGAACCATGAAACTCTGGAATACATTGTATCGCCGTTTGCATCGGAAACCGATATCTTTCGGCGTTTTCGTTCCTATTTTGGCTCATGTTTGCGGTGTTTGAGCTGTTACCGGCGCGCTTGTTTGTGTCTAAATCCACACTTAATTGTAATATGGGCGATTTTAGTTGCTCGGCCTCGATAATAGTGGATTCGTCTAATATTCTAAATGCCGCGTCGTATTTTGTTTTTACGTTTTCAAACTGATCTGTTAATGTATTCCAACAATCTACGCCGTGTATGTAAATAACTCGCCTTTTAGTATCAATGCACGGTGTAAAATTGGTGTGTCAGTTGTATCTACGTCGTCCTGACATTTTACAATTATGCTATCATTAACTTAGGTTTCATTTTTTTTTTCTTTTGTGAATTTATAGTACTATATTCGGAAACGGCCCGATCAGGCGTGGTTGCCCCAATTCACTGTTGAATGTAGATGTCGAACAAAGCGCACTGAATGTGCATGGATTACTTACTCGATCAACATGATGAACATCCCCCTTCTGCCGATCATCTCCGAATTCTGGTAGTCACTTGGGTTTGCGTTCCGATGATGTCTTCCTTTGCCTCGCAAAGGACCGCCGCTGTCACCACTTGTAGGCTCCCGGCCGAGCGGTGGCGGGTGGCAGAATAACGAAGATGATGTTTCTTTTAGTTCTATACGGAGTAATACCACGAAATTCACCTTTTTTCTGAGTTTATAGTTTATCTTTTTATGCTTTTCACTTAACAGCTACTTATTCTCAATAGTGCAGGATTAGGCTGTTTTGGGAGTTCTTTCCCACAATCTAACAAAAGTCACTAACGATTGTTAATAAGGCTAACACTTCACGCAGTCTCACTAAGTTCGGCATATCATTAAGTTTACGCACATATGAACGTATGTCCTACTGCAGTACAATCTAGTGCATACTCCACTAGTTTGAAAATCTATTCACAACACTTCATGGTGATCTCAAACACTACACATGAATCTGTTAAATCTCTATTCATTACATCAATTTTCACTTCTTTAGATGCCTTCCGAAAACATTATTTCTTGCTTGATTTTGAGGTCACTTGATACTTGACCCTCACAATGCACACTATGCATACTCCTACGGCTTACTGTATTACACTCCGAACTAGACTTAACTTTTCACTTAATTCTTCAGAAATTGAGTCTGGTCTGAGCTGAACCGAGCTGAACTCTAACTTTTCACTTAATTCTTCAGAAATTGAGTCTGGTCTGAGCTGAACCGAGCTGGACTCTACTTTTCACTTAATTCTTCAGAAATTGAGCCTGGTCTGTGCTGAACCGAGCTGAACTCCAACTTTTCACTTAATTCTTCAGAAATTGCGTCTGGTCTGAGCTGAACCGAGCTGGACTCTACTGAACTGCACTCAACTGAACTGAACTCAACTGAACTGAACTTAACTGAACTCACTACTAACTTGTCTACGGGCCGACGCCCGAGACTAACGGATATTTTCCGCGCACTCTGAGACTGAACTACCTCCTAACTCTTCCCGACTAGTGGTTTTTATGTTCCTAACATTTCACTAGCTGTTCGGCCTAAACCCGAGACCATCGTGAACGTTACCGCGGTTGTCCGTGAAATTTGTTTGTTTACGCAGAGCACCTCAGTGTCGCGTAAACAAAAACACCTCAGCAACCCCGAGCACATTCCAAGAGCGCGTAAACAAAAACTGCTGCGCCAATGCAAACCAGCAAATTTGCTAAGGACGCTGCACGAGATCAAGTGAAGCCTTCTTTGTTTTTGCGAAAAATGTGGAAAATTCGAATGCTTGCATAATTCATACAATTGATCAACTAATTGATATTCGGAAGTGTTAAGGAACATGTCATTTGTTTTCGTATTCACGACATCCAGTTATGTCTCTGACATTACCCACCCGCCTTTTTGTTAAGAGATTTCCTTTGATGTGATTTCGTTTGTAGCTTTTTCACTAATGGTTGGTCCTAACGGCTATAAAAATAGCCGCATACAGAATTTTAATGTCGAATATTTCATTTCGGATTTGCATAATTTATTGAAAGAAACTATCAATATGCTGAAGGGACTCGTTTCTAGCATTCAGAAAGGTCAAATTGCATAATTCACTACGACATTAAACTCTGGAACATTTTTCACAAAAACAAAGAAGGCTTCACTTGATCTCGATTACTGTGAGTTTCACTCAGCAAAATGTGCACAAATCTAACCAAACTGTCCTAGATTTGCATTAAACTGAGGATATTTCCTTTCGATTTGCGAACAACAAATCCTAATAGTTCTTTAGAAAACTTTTAGAGTCATTAGAACGGCTGATTTTGTGCAATGCTCTCCACCGTTGTTTTTTCACCAATGCTAATGACTGGCAGCTGTGACGTAATCGCTCTTGTCGAAAGCGAAACTAGTTGTGCAGACGACACAAAACACATCTGCTCGCAGTGGCGATACAATCCAAACTGATTCAATTTTTCTTAAGAGATTTCCTTTTATGTGATTTCGTTTGTAGCTTTTTCACTAATGGGCGGTCCTAACGGCTATAAAAATAGCCGCATACAGAATTTTAATGTCGATTATTTCATTTCGAATTTGCATAATTTATTGAAAGAAACTATCAATATGCTGCAGGGATTCGTTTCTATCATTCACAAGGACCAAATTGAGGAACTCACTGCGATATTCACCACTTTTCGGAACATTTTTCCCGGACGATTTGTTGTACAGCAGCAGATATTTTGTTCTCTTCCTTAGAACGCGTTCTGATTGGCTGGTGTTGACATGGATCAAATGAGACAGGTTTTTCAATAGTGTAGTATTGAAATACTTCAATGCTTTTGCTATACACGTTTAAATTGAAAAATTTCGATTCTATTGATAGTTAGATTATATAAATCCTTTCACAGATCACTGAGCTATGAGCTTTAAAAATACAAGAAAGGCAAACGCGGCAAATGAATTATCCTCTTTCATACTCGTTTATACCAAACATTTCAGAAACGTTTAATTTTGAATTATTTGAGACTATGTCACAAAACTGAAAATTTTATCATAAAATTGCGATCATATTTCCGATGGTATTCACGACAAAACCTCTTAAGAGCCTATTCCTCCTCTGATGTCACCCCAGGAATACCTTTTATCACACCAGTAGAGAAGGCAAATGCGCTAGGCCAGCAATTTGTGCGTTCTCACAATTTAGGACTTAACATTGTTAGTCCACATGAAAGAGCCGTTGCTGATAGCGTAGCTGAGGTTGACCAATCAGACAGTTTGGTTCCTGAGGAAAGTAGAGTCACTGCGAATGAGCTGATGGCTATTGTGAAAAAATCCAAAAATATGAAGGCCCCCGGTTTCGACAACACATTCAACATTGAGCTGAAACATTTGAGTATTCGCTCATTTGTCTTCTTAGCTAAAATTTTTAACATGTGCTGGGAGCTTGGATACTTCCCTTCAAAGTGGAAGTTAGCTAAAGTTATCCCAGTTTTGAAACCGGCGAAAGATCCTTCCTTTTCCAAGAGCTATCGGCCCATCAGCTTACTCTCTGCCCTATCCAAGCTGTTTGAAAAGTCAATACAAAGGCGAATTCTTGCTTTCGCAGATGAACAGGATATTGGGTTCCGGAAAGGAAGATCCACCATCCACGAACTCACAAGGGTTAACAACGTCATCCAGCAAAACAAATCAGTGTCCAAAATGACTGCCATGGCAATATTGGATATTGAAAAGGCATTCGATAATGTGTGGCACGATGGGCTGGTGTTTATTTTCCCATGTATCTTATTAAAATTATCAAAAATTATCTTGCAGATAGAGCATTCCAGGTTTCTCTGAATAGTGCACTTTCAGAAAGATTTACTATTCCTGCTGGTGTACCCCAGGGAAGTATCCTAGGTCCCATTCTATACAACATTTTCACATCAGACATCCCACCTCTTCCGGGTGGTGGTGTTCTGTCACAATTTGCTGATGATACTGCCATTCTTTACAAAGGTCGTGTCATTACTGCTCTGAAGAATAAACTACAGACAGGTTTGGACGCTTTAACGGAATATTTTACAAGCTGGAAAATTGTGATCAATGCAGCAAAAACTCAGGTCATCTTGTTTCCACATTCAAGATCTCCAAAACTTGTTCCAACAGACGAATGCCGAATACGATTCGGTGATGAGGTCATTCAATGGTCGGATGAAATTATCTATCTAGGACTCACCTTTGACAGACATCTGATATTCAGGTCACATGTTGATAAAATCGTTCAAAAATGCAGCATACTCATTAGGTCTCTGAATGCACTGATTTGTAGAACATCTAAACTGTGCCTGAAGAATCAGATGGCTGTCTATAAACAAATCATCTACCCCGCAATTGAATACGCAGTCCCTGTTTGGCGGGGCTGTGCACGAACATACAAACTAAGGCTTCAGCGCATTCAAGGTAAGATCTTGAAGATGATTCTAAATTTACCCCCTTGGACAAGGACTAGTGAAGTACATGAGATGACCTCCCTGGATATACTAGAACAAAAATTCGAACAATACTGCACGAAATTTGAAGAGAGGTGCTCAATCTCTGAAATACAAATAATTCAAAATTTGTACGTATTAGGTTAGGGATAGTTATAAGTAGGTAGATATTTTATTAATAATTAAAATAAATATTATGATTAAACATTAGTATGTAAAACAAGAGTAACTAAAACACCTATTAATAATAACGAATCGTATAAACAACATAGATGAAAGGCCAAAGGGTCAAAACACTTGTACTGTAAAATGTTGATGTTATACACAAAAATAAAATTAATAAACAGATATTGACGTTCAAATTGAACTGCTTAGTGCTAAACTCGGCAGTTCAATTTGAACCGCTAAGCAGACGTAAAGTTTCTGCTACTTACTGAACACTTTTTCTTGCAACGGAGTGCAAGGTCTTTTCCGACGTGCCGAACGAAAAGGTGTTTTCGACTATTTCTGGCCGATGCAGGTATGGTCATTCAGGGGTTAGCCAAATTTTGTGCTAGGGCACATAACCGTTTTCATTATTTTTACGTTCGTCTTTGACTCATCAGTGAAGAGCAGTTCAAATTGAGCGTTGGTACACGAGAGAAAAAAAAAACACATTGTACTAGCACCGGCAGCGTACGGATCGATATAAAGAATCACTAATCCCGCACACCACTACGCGATCGACACTAGGCGCATCAATTGCGGCGCCACCGATCAGAAGGGAAACAAACACAACGGCTGATTAGAGTAGCCTGATAGGAGCACCAACACTACTCCGATCACCTAATTGTCAATCGGAAAAGATTCCTAGAACAAAATCCACAGAACTAAATTCGGCCAGCATACCGATCATCAGGCACCAATTCACAATCCTACAACTAGCTCTGAACATAAATACACTAAATAACAAGTTGAATATAAGTTGTCGGTTGAAAATTTTATATGAACACTTTTAATTAGGTTCTAACAGTAGCCTTTGAAAGGAGCAACTATTAATACCAGAATTTATTGAAAATGTTTGTTTAACATCAAAACTACATTCGTACTATGGAATAATTTTTTTATATCATTTATTTTACCCCGGCTTTAACCATTTTGGTCGTTTGATGGGAAGGAAAACCTATAGAATAACAATTCAGTTAATACAAATGTTGTTGTAAACTTATTTCCATCACCTTGTGTCGACAGTTTTTGAAGATGATTCTAAATTTACCCCCTTGGACAAGGACTAGTGAAGTACATGAGATGACCTCCCTGGATATACTAGAACAAAAATTCGAACAATACTGCACGAAATTTGAAGAGAGGTGCTCAATCTCTGAAATACAAATAATTCAAAATTTGTACGTATTAGGTTAGGGATAGTTATAAGTAGGTAGATATTTTATTAATAATTAAAATAAATATTATGATTAAACATTAGTATGTAAAACAAGAGTAACTAAAACACCTATTAATAATAACGAATCGTATAAACAACATAGATGAAAGGCCAAAGGGTCAAAACACTTGTACTGTAAAATGTTGATGTTATACACAAAAATAAAATTAATAAACAGATATTGACGTTCAAATTGAACTGCTTAGTGCTAAACTCGGCAGTTCAATTTGAACCGCTAAGCAGACGTAAAGTTTCTGCTACTTACTGAACACTTTTTCTTGCAACGGAGTGCAAGGTCTTTTCCGACGTGCCGAACGAAAAGGTGTTTTCGACTATTTCTGGCCGATGCAGGTATGGTCATTCAGGGGTTAGCCAAATTTTGTGCTAGGGCACATAACCGTTTTCATTATTTTTACGTTCGTCTTTGACTCATCAGTGAAGAGCAGTTCAAATTGAGCGTTGGTACACGAGAGAAAAAAAATACACATTGTACTAGCACCGGCAGCGTACGGATCGATATAAAGAATCACTAATCCCGCACACCACTACGCGATCGACACTAGGCGCATCAATTGCGGCGCCACCGATCAGAAGGGAAACAAACACAACGGCTGATTAGAGTAGCCTGATAGGAGCACCAACACTACTCCGATCACCTAATGGTCAATCGGAAAAGATTCCTAGAACAAAATCCACAGAACTAAATTCGGCCAGCATACCGATCATCAGGCACCAATTCACAATCCTACAATTAGCTCTGAACATAAATACACTAAATAACAAGTTGAATATAAGTTGTCGTTTGAAAATTTTATATGAACACTTTTAATTAGGTTCTAACAGTAGCCTTTGAAAGGAGCAACTATTAATACCAGAATTTAATGAAAATGTTTGTTTAACATCAAAACTACATTCGTACTATAGAATAATTTTTTTATATCATTTATTTTACCCCGGCTTTAACCATTTTGGTCGTTTGATGGGAAGGAAAACCTATAGAATAACAATTCAGTTAATACAAATGTTGTTGTAAACTTATTTCCATCACCTTGTGTCGACAGTTTTCTCAATTTACATAAAAAAATGAACATTGATTGTATGATTTCGTCAATTCAAATCAATGTTGAGAATACTTATTCCCTCTCCCTCTTGTGAATATTTTTGTGAGCCTCACTTACTTCTTAGAAATATGATGTACGCGTGAAGAATTTTTCGTAAAACCCGATTAATTTTCCTTTATACTTTCCATATTTGGGGCCCTTGCTACACTCCCTCACCCTCAAAATAGCCTTTTAATATATTTTGATTTAACTTCCTTTTTGTCAGTGAACTTACTACAGATCTCCTCCATAATTACCCTGAGTAGTGTAGAAAGTATCTGTGCTTTTTCAAAAATATCGATTCCAACCTTTGGTACATGTGCCAAACTTGGTGACGATTCATTCAGTTGTTTCGTAGTTATGCTGAGACTTAAATTCACTCGCGTTCATAGGCAAATAAATATTATTTTCCCTTAGTTCTTTGAATTCCCCGGCAAAATGGAACCAGATCTTTTGAAACTATTCAAAGAAAATTGCGTTGCATTCAAATTAACAACAGCAATACTATCTACTACGACCTTGACATTCTTGCCACTCTCTTGTTTTACAAAAAATGGGAGATGAACATTTATTTTCAAAAACTCCTCCTTCTAGTCTAAATATCGATTCTCTTCAAATTATATAAATTTCGTCATTGACCCCTTCCCCCTGTTAAGGACACTTGCTACACACTTTCCCCCTGAAAATTTCCTAATGATCATCTCTCAAGAGCAAGAAATATGCCAAATTTGATTGCAATCCGTTCAGTAGTTTCGGAGTCATGCCGTTGCATCCCCCTTTTTAAAGGCACTTGCTACACCCACACATCACATAATCATACCTGCTCCCCTTGTTAATGACACTTGCCACGCTTCCTTCTCTATAAAAAGGCGGGTGGGTAATGTCAGAGACATAACTGGATGTCGTGAATACGAAAACAACTGACATGTTCCTTAACAATTCCGAATATCAATTAGTTGATCAATTGTATGAATTATGCAAGCATTCCCCTTTTTCACATTTTTCGCAAAAACAAAGAAAGCTTCACTTGATCTCGATTACTGTGAATTTCACACAGCGAAAAGTGCACAAATCTAACCAAACTGTTCTAGATTTGCACTAAACTGAGGATAATTACCTTCGATTTGCGAACAACAAATCCTAATAGTTCTTTAAGAAACTTTTAGAGCCATTAGAACGGCTGATTTTGTGTAATGCTCTCCACCGTTGTTTTTTCACCAATGCTAATGACTGGCAGCTGTGACGTTATCGCTCTTGTCGAAAGCGAAACTAGCTGTGCAGACGACACAAAACACATCTGTTCGCAGTGACGATAGAATCAAAACTGATTCAATTTTTGTTAAGAAGTTTCTTTTTATGTGATTTCGTTTGTAGCTTTTTCACTAATGGGCTACCCTAACGGCTATAAAAATAGCCGCATACAGAATTTTAATGTCGATTATTTCATTTCGAATTTGCATTTCATTGAAAAAAAAACTATCAGGGTACTGTACGGGATTCATTCCTGCCTTTCAGAATGACCAAATTGTGGAACTCACTACGATATTAAACACTTTTCGGAACATTTTCCTCGAACGATTTGTTGTACAGCAGCAGATATTTTGTTCTGTTCCTCAGAATGCGTTCTGATTGGCTGGTGTTGACATGGGTCAAATGAGACAGGTTTTTCAATTGTGTACTATTGAAATACTTCAATGCTTTTGCTATACACGTTTAAGTTGAAAAATTTCAATTCTATTGGTAGTTAGATTATATAAATCCTTTCATAGTTCACTAAGCTATGAGCTTTCAAAATACGAGAAAGGCAAACGCGCCTTATGAATTATCCTCTTTGATACTCGTTTATACCAAACATTTCAGAAAAGTTTAATTTTGAATTATTTGAGATTATGTCACAAAACTGAAAATTTTATCATAAAATTGTTATCATATATCTGATGGCATGTAACAAAAATTATGTTGATTCGTTAGATACAACAATAGATATTTACGATCAAAAACTTAAGTCGTATTGACGACAAAATATTTTTATGGCTATTTCTGAAGATCAAGTAATACCTGTTCCAAGTTTTATACTAATGCGTGCAGTAGTTCCGGAGTTATGCCGTTACAAACAGTACACTCCCTTTTCTAGAGGTACTTACTGCACCCTCCCCTCACGAATATCCTTATAATCATGTCTAATTTCTCTTCAGGATGTCGGACGACAGCCCAGTGGAAATGGTTGTTCAATCAAATCCGACTGGTACAAGAAGAAGAGGAGCGCAGTGAGCAAGGTGGATCGATCAAGTTGAGGGTGATCTTCGAAGCATCCATGTTTTGAGTGGCTGGCGACGAGCAAGAAGACGTATTTTGATACAGCAAACGACACCCCAGGACTATAGCTGTTAGGTAAGGCAAGTAAGTTCTTTTCGAAAAGTACCGATTCTCGTCAAATTAGATATTTTTTTCAAAGACCCCTGTGTTAAGGACACTTGCTTCGCTCCCTCCTCCCATAAAAATATTCTTATAACCATTTCTGAAAAGCAAGAAATATATATGCCAAGTTTGATAGCAATCCGTTAAGTAGTTTCGGAGATACGGCATCACAAACATTACACCCCCCTCTTCCCTTTTTGAAGGCACTTGATACATCTACCCCCAAATAATCATATCTAATATATGTAAAATGTTTATATGGCCTTAAAAAAGTATCGAATCTCTTCAAATTAAACAATTGTTTTCATGACCAGGGGGGGTTAAGGACACTTTCTATGCTCCCTACCCCATTAAAATACGTTTATAACCATCTCAAAAGAGCAAGAAGTATCTGTGCCAGGTTTGGTTTCAATTAGTTCAGTAGTTCCGGAGTTATGCTGTTTTAAACATTACACCCTCCTTTTAAGTGTACTTGCTACATCCACCCCCCGTATAGTCATACAGAAGGTATGCAAAATACTTCTGTGGTCTTCAGAACGTATCGATTCTCGTCAAGTTATATAAAATTTTCCATGACCCCTCCCTGTTAATGACACTTGATACGCTTCCTCTCCTATCAAAATATCCCTAGGTCAACCTCTTAATTGCAAGAAGTACCTGTGCCAGCGGTTTCCTTTGTCATGAAGATTCATCTTTTGGGCACATGTTTTTTCTCATTACTGCATAAATATCAGGAAAATAGTTATGTGTTTTTTGCATGGATATTTTTCAGTGTTTTAATTCTCATGACATTATTTTAATTATCGTTGTTTTGAACGGCAAATTGAGTTTTTATTCACTCACTACCCTGTAATGTCGAAACTGAAAATCGTATCGAATTTCAATCTTAACGTGTGAAAATCGATTTAACATTCCATGAGATGTCGAAGTAAGTTCCACTTTAGAGTTTTTCATAATTATTTATGGTATTTTCAGAGTCGGTATTCAGGAACTAGCACAACCAAAAATGATTCATAAGGCCATAAATTAATACACCAACCAATTACATTTTCTATATCGGTATGAATTTTAAAAACTCATCATACCGTAATTCCAGAATCGGATAAAATTCACCAATCTTGTATGGAACCATAGGTCCTTTAATTTGAATTTTTGTTTTTGGCTATCAAAATCTGCCAACCCGATAAACCTGATTATTTTTTGTGAAATGTAGTAAGATATTTCATAGGATTTTAGGACCTCTCATTTGAATCATAGATGGTTCTTAGATTTCATTGGAATCTTAGATCGGTTCAGCCATCTACGAGAAAAATGAGTTGGATTATTTTTATTTAGTTTCACATATTATCCTGTGGTTCCAAAACCAGACGTCGGATCCAAACGTAATTCAGGAACCTTGTTTGTGAGTATACTACTTTTCATATGAATCTGAGTTTTTAAAAAATGGTTTAGCCATTTCCGAGAAAGTTGAGCGAAATTTTTTGTCACACACGCATTTGCTGATCTCGACGAACTGAATCGAATGGTATATGTGAGTTATCTTCTTTCAGCTTTTATTACTGTAAGTAGTTTAAATCTAAATAATTATGGAATTACTTTCAACTTGAAAATGCTGCCATCATCTAGTTTACATGACATACTCGAACGATTATGTTGCTAAAAACGAATCGTGCTAAAATCGGTCCGAGGAAAAATGTAATGAAAAAAATGCTGTACACAGTCTTTTTGGTACTTAGAAACAATTGATTGTAGTATTATAAAAAATCGTGTTTCATTTGGCTCCGAAACAGCGCCTTATTATCAAACGCGTAAAACTCCTTCTACTGGAATAAGGCGAAAAGTCGTTTACACAGAAATATCGATATATCCGTTAAAAATGGACGGATTTTGACAATCTTGGCTTGCTGGACAGCTATTGCCGTGCGAAATATAAGTCTAAAAACATATTATGTTTTCAAGGTCAGTTGTGACAGACATTATCAAAACCTGTTTTAATCCAACTAGTGGTGTAAGGATACTCTTCGCATGTACATATAATATTGTGGTATTCTATTCAAAAATTTTCTCTTCGATTTAAAAAAAACAAGAGATTGTTTGTGCATTAACTAGTATAACATACAGAATAAAACAGTGCTTTGATTGCGTAGGTCATCCTTAAGAAAACCGGGAACCAGGATACCCGGAATAGGTTTGTTTAGTTGCCTACTGATAATGACTATCGATTTGTGTAGTTTTGAGACCAGTAAAGAAATTTTTTTATGATTTTTGTTACGCCGGTATAAGTGACGGTGTACAATATTGAACACACTTTACCCTATAACTCCGGAACCGGAAGTCGGATCCAGATGAAATTCAGGAATTCCATATGGGACCGGAGACCTTTGATTAAAATCTGAGTTTGTGGAAATCGGTCAAACCATCGCTGAGAAAAGTGAGTGAGATCCATTTTGGTATATATGACCACTATTTATGGTACATCCGGAACCGGATACCGGGAACCAGGATAGCCGGAATCGTTTCGTTTAGTTGCCTATTGATAATGACTATCGATTTGTGTAGTTTTAAGACCAGTTTAGAAATTTTTTTACGTTTTTTGTTTCGCCGGTTTAGGTGACTGTGTACAATATTGAACACACTTTACCCTATAATTCCGGAACCGGAAGTCGGATCCGGATGAAATTCAGGAATTCCCTATGGGACCGAAAGACCTTTCATTTGAATCTAAGTTTGTGGAAATCGGTCAAACCATCGCTGAGAAAAGTGAGTGAGATCCATTTTGGTATATATGACCACTATTTCTGGTACTTCCGGAACCGGATACCGGGAACCAGGATAGCCGGAATCGGTTTGATTAGTTACCTATTGATAATGACTATCGATTTGTGTAGTTTTGAGACCAGTTTAAAAATTTTTACGTATTTTGTTTCGCCTATTTAAGTGACGGTATACAATATTGAACACACTTTACCCTATAACTCCGGAACCGGAAGTCGAATCCGGATGAAATTCAGGAATTCCATATGGGACCCGAAGACCTTTCATTTGAATCTGAGTTTGTGGAAATCGGTTAAACAATCGCTGATAAAACTGAGTGAGATCCATTTTGGTATATATGACCACTATTTCTGGTACTTCCGGAACCGGATACCGGGAACCACGATAGCCGGAATCGGTTTGTTTAGTTGCCTATTGATAATGACTTTGTGTAGTTTTGAGACCAGTTTAAATTTTTTTTTACGTTTTTTGTTTCGCCGGTTTAAGTGACGGTGTACAATATTGAACACACTTTACCCTATAACTCCGGAACCGGAAGTCGGATCCGGATGAAATTCAGGAATTCCGTATGGGACCGGAAGACCTTTCATTTGAATCTAAGTTTGTGGAAATCGTTCATACCATCGCTGAGAAAACTGAGTGAGATCCATTTTGGTATATATGACCACTATTTCCGGTACTTCCGGAACCGGACACCGTGAACCAGGATAGCCGGAATCGGTTTGTTTAGTTGCCTATTGATAATGACTATCGATTTGTGTAGTTTTGAGACCAGTTTAGAAATTTTTTTACGTATTTTGTTTCGCCGGTTTAAGTGACGGTGTACAATATTGAACACACTTTACCCCATAACTCCGGAACCGGAAATCGGATCCGGATGAAATTCAGGAATTCCGTATGGGACCTTTCATTTGAATCTGAGTTTGTCAAAATCTGTTCAGCCATCTCCGAGAAAACCTAGTGAGATTATTTGACACATACGCACACATACACACACACACAGACATTGCTCAGCTCGATGAACTGAGCCGAAAGGTATATGAGACTAGTCGGTTTCTCAAGTGATTGCATAACCTTTCTATTTGAGAAAGGCAAAAACTGAAAATTTGACATAAAACTTTGTATAACTCAAAAAGTAAACATACGATCTCAAAACTATTCAATAGCGTTCAGGGTGACGGGAAGACCTTTCATTTGCGACTAGTTTGATCGAAATCGGTCCATCCATCTCTGAGATCTCGACCTCTTTGTTGACAACACACATACAGACACACACATACACACATGGACATTTGCTCAGTTCGTCGAGCTTAGTTTTCATTTTTGAGGAGTAGCCGATAGCCAAGAATTGGTAAAATTTTGGATCAATTCGCGATTTACGATCGATTTACGCTCCTCCTCGGAATCAGTTCACATACTCGCCTTGGGGAGACGTCTGAAATTGGCAGGATGGCTTTCATCTGCAGCAGATTCTAAACTCTTCTGATCTCTTATTTCTATTTGTCAATAATTTTAATTTATTTCCATTACTTATTTCTCATGTATACTTTTCCTTATAATCGTCAATACAGGGTCCGCCATGTAACTTTTTTTTTAAACATGCTATAAAACACAAACGGTTCATTCGATTTCAAAATTTATTTGTACAATCCTTCCCGCTGCAAGCTGCATACAATCGAAAATGTACTAAAAAACTGGACCGACCGTATGGCGTACTGCAAGGCCAGGGGAGGCAACCATTTGAATAAAATTATATTCCACAATTAGAATATAATTTCATTCAAATGGCTGCCTCGGCTGGCCTTGCAGTACGCCATACGGTCGGTCCAGTTTTTTAGTACATTTTCGATTGTATGCAGCTTTATTTCAGCTATGTCTGCACGAATGTTGTCCTTCAAGGCTTGAATTGCTTATTAACATACCCGCCGAGATGAAAATGTGCCTCTCCGAAAAGATGATATTTTGGCACAATCGGCGTCTTCTTCAAGCTGATTGCAAGCCCAGTTGGCGAAGCGATAACGCATCGGATGGTCTCGTGGCTTCAGCTCCTGAACCAATTGAACTTTGGACGTTGTAATACCAAGGTCTTTATACAAAATTCATCTCAGCGATGTCTCCGAAATGTTCAATTGATGAGATCGACGCTTCGCTGATGTTCCTGGCGTCTCACGCACACTCTCGGCAACAGCAGCGATATTCTCGGTTGTGCGCACTGTTTTTGACTTATCATGCGTTGGTTTGTCAATAATAGTGCCAGTTTCTCTCAATCTTTTCAAAAGAAAACGCACATATGGAGCTGACGGCTCTTCTTTTCTTCCCATTTTCATACGTAATTTTCGCATACATTCCGCAACATTGCCATGATTTTCAAAGTAAAACTGCACTATTTTCACGCGTTCCTCAAGCGTATACACAATCATTTTCGTTCAGCGAAAGGATAAAACTAAGTTTCTGTCAAATCAGAAGTGACATTAAGGTTACCAATGTCGAAATAACCGCTAGTTAAAAAAATTTAGATGGCGGACCCTGTATAAGCATAACATCCAATTCTGTCCAAAAAAGGGTAGCATTTCACGAATATCCAAGTGCACTTTGCTCTAGGCTAAAATTACAACTCGGCCAACCAACCCCGTCTAAAACTCGGGAACCTGCCCCAATAATGTTTTTGAGAACAATTACGATTAACAAAAGTAAAAGTAAGGTTATACTGGAAACCGATATGCCATTTTGTAAAGTTTTGAATACCTTTTCTAGTGGTTCCACGTTTTTGTAAATTGAATATAAATTAATCCTCGTGACACGTATTAATTTACAAAAACAGAAATTTACTCACCAGTGCAGAAAAAAATGATCGTGCTCCTGCACATACGACAATACAAAAACATCTGAAATTACGTCGGTACGTGCGTTACCTAATGCTCCACCAAAATTGTCGTCGCCTCTGCGCACTTAGCCTTTTCATAAAAGCCAATCGGCCAACGCCTTCGGGCAACCAGCCCTCTAACCTATGTAATATTTTTAGATGGTTTTATTGATGATATTACCCCACCACGACGGTATACCTGAAGAAATTTCAAATACATCACGAAACATGGAATTTCAATCTGACCGACGAAACAAACTCACCTAACGAGCCTAAAATTATTGATATCGGATAATCCATACCGAGAAAAAAGGCGGGTGGGTAATGTCAGAGACATAACAGGATGTCGTGAATACGGAAAAACTGCCACGCTCCCATCACTTTTCCGAATATCAGTTAGTTGATTGATTGTATGAATTGTGCAAGCTTTCCCCTTTTTCAGTAATAGAGTTTGAAGCGATGCACCTACAATGAAGTACAGATTAGTTACATTAAACAGCTACTATTCTACAACTATATATTCCAAACTTGAAACAATTCCTTTCTAATTTGCTAATATAGGAGGCTAGGTACGGCAAATTTGTAGTTTATTTTTATTGAAGCTATGAAGTTCGAATATCTGATTCTTCTCGAAATTTCAGTACGAGACAATTGCAATGGCCTGGTCTGAAATGTATCGACGATCTTCGGTATGCAAGAGTAATTTTAATAAAAATAAAAATAATAATAATAATAATAATAATAATAATAATAATAATAATAATAATAATAATAATAATAATAATAATAATAATAATAATAATAATAATAATTAATATACAATACAGATTAATCTGTATATATGGCAATCCTGTTTCGCATGGCATATTTTCACACGGACCTATACTCTGGTAGGAAATATTGAAAGTTTAATTAAACTAATTAAATGATTATCTGTAGCACTAAAAAGTACCTTGAATTGTCACAATCAACAAGATCTGCATTTAGATCTGAGATGGTTCTCGTGTGTGTCTTGTTTCGGCATCAGTTGTTCAGAAAATGGTAGGAAAGCGACAAAATTCAACTAGTTCTTTACGATGACCTTTAGCACTGAAAAGTGCTTTGAATTGTCTGAAAAGCACTGAAAAATGCTTTGATTGGGCCTTGCTGGACTTTTTGGCTGCCTTTCTAAGAGTTTTCTGTGCCATCGTGCTGACGGTGTCTCGTACGTTCTGAGTCCAAAGTATGCACGATTCCCTGCCAAAACACGTCTATGAATTTCTCTGCTGGTGTCATTATCGGCGGTCACCAGTGAGCCCAAATACACGAACTCGTCAACCACCTCGATATTGTCACCGTCTATCAATATTCGTGGTGGGAGGCATAGTGTTTCTTCTCTAGAGCCTCTTCCTCTCATGTATTTTGTTTTCGACACATTTATGGCCAGTCTGATACGCCTAGCTTCAGCTTTCAGTCCGATGTAGATTTCCGTCATCTTCTCAAGGTTACGTGTCACAATATCAATATCGTCAGCGAAGCCAAAAAGTTGTTGCAATACACATTCAAGTTGAAAATTTTCGATTCTATTGGTAGTTAGATTTTATTGGTTATTGGTTATTACCATGAAAACATCATTTGCTTCCGCAATTCTGTGATTTTTGTATAGGGAAAATTCTAAACCTAGTTGTATTTTGTAATGGTGAAAAGGAACTTATATACGAATTGTCTAACTAATACAGAGAGCGAATCGATTCAATTGAAGCTTGCATCGATTTTTGTCGGAATTTGCTCATAATATTATGTGACATTAAATCTAATGGTTCTATATTTGTGAGTCTGTGTAACTCATTTGTACTAAACCAGAGAGGACGCTTCAAGATCATTTTCAGAATTTTATTCTGAATCCTTTGAAGCGTTTTCTTCCTGGTGGAACAACAACTTGACCAAATTGGTACTGCATAAAGCATGGCTAGTCTGAAAATTTGTTCGTTAATTAATAATTTGAGCTTAGAATATCTGTTTATAATAGGATATAAACAATTAATATATTTATTACACTTTACCTGGATTCCTTCTATGTTATCCTTGAAAGTTAATTTTTTGTCATACGTTAAACCTAAGTATTTTGCTTGCTCAGACCATGACAATTCCAAGGCATTCAATTTGAGAATGTGATTATTGTTTTTTTAAGAAAAGAAGCTCTTGGCTTATGAGGAAAGAAAATTAATTGCGTTTTTGCAGCATTTGTTTTAATGTTCCATTTTGAGAAATAATCACTGAAAACATTTAAGCTTCTTTGCAGGCAACAGCAGATCACTCTTAGATTTCTACCTGTGGCTAACAGACTTGTGTCGTCACAGAATAGCGATTTCTGACAACCAACGGGTAGATTTGGAAGATCAGAAGTGAAAATATTATACAAGATTGGAGCTACGCTTCAAACCTGCGGAACACCTGCTCGTACGGGTAGCAATTCATATTTACAATTCTGATAGCTATGTTGAAGAGTACAATCAGTTAAATAATTTTGAAATATTTTGATCAAATAAATAGGCAATTGGAAATCAGACATTTTTGCTTTTAAACTTTTGTGCCAAACACTGTCGAATGCTTTTTCTATGTCTAGAAGAGCAACTCGAGTGTATAACCCAAAAGTTTTATTTACTTTTATCTTGTTCGTTACTCTTACAAGTTGATGAGTAGTTGAATGTTCATGACAAAATCCAAACTGCTCTGGTAAAAAAATTGAATTCTCATTTATATGAGACATCATTCTAAACAAGATAATTTTTTCAAAAAGTTTGCTGATAGAAGAAATTTAGCTAATTGGTCGATAACTATTACTTTAGATTACTTCGATATCAATTACTTTAGCGTTTTTCCATCTTTTTGGGAAGTAAGCTAAAGAAAAACACTTGTTGAAAATTTTAACCAAGAGTCTCAAGGCAACATCGGGAAGATTTTTAATAAGAATATTAAAAATTCGTGTTTTTAAGTTTCATTATTTTTATTTCGTTTCACATATCATCCTGTGGTTCCACAATTAGAAGTCGGATCCAAATGTAATTCAGGAACCTTGTTTGTGAGTATACTACTTTTCATATGAATCTGAGTTTTTAAAAAATGGTTTAGCCATCTCCGAGAAAGTTGAGCGAAATTTTTTGTCACACACGCGTTTGCTGATCTCGACGAACTGAGTCGAATGGTATATGTGAGTTATCTTCTTCCAGCATTTATTACTGTAAGTAGTTTAAATCAAAATAAATGTGGAATTACTTTCAATATGAAAATGCAGTTGTATGTGAAGTTTACATGTCATACTCGAACGATTATGATGCCAAAAACGAACCGTGCTAAAATTGGTCCGAGACAAAATGCCATGAAAAAAGATGCTGTAAACAGTCTTTTTGGTACTAAGAAACAATTGTATGTAACATTATAAAAAATCGTGTTTCATTGGGCTCCAAGACAGCGCTTTTTTTTATAAAAAATATTTTATTCAGGCCAATTTGCGTACAAGCTTTACGTGGCCGAATGAGCCATGTTTTTATTAGATAAAATAATTTTTTTACCGTTGGATCTCGTTGTCACCCTTTTTCTAGGGGGAGAGGAGCTTCCATTTTTATCTTGCGATGAGTGAGGGGCACTTTGTTCGTGGCTCGTCTCGTCCTCCATTGCCGCATCGGTGGTATCGTTGTTGGCTTCCGTTTTTTCTTCGTTTTCCTTGTAATTCGCATTCTTGGGTTGGTTGTTAGTTGCTGTAGACGCGCCTTGTTGTGCATTAATTGCGTGGGTTTGATGGTACCACAGGAGTACTGCGCTCACTAGTTTCCGTTGTTGGGCGGTTGTCCTTATTTTTGTTTAAAGATGTCCTTTTTACAGTTTCAGTGCAAGGTTTGCCGTAGTGTGCAGGTTGTTCACAAAACTGACATGTAACCAGTTGATTTTCATACGTAATCAGCGTTTTACACGGATGTATCCCGTCCTGATCACAAATGATGTAAGATGGAATTGCTTTACGTAGTTGCATACGCACGACTCGCACGCCATTCCGGATACCCGGAAAAAAATTTCGCCATACTTCCCTTTCGATGGAAAGAACTTCACCGTACTGCGACATACATTCCCGAACATACCCCTCGCTGGTCTGCGGGGGAAGGTCATGCACGCGTACTTCTATGGCATTGTCCACCATGTACACAGGGATTTTATATTTAACATTGTCATGATCAATACTGTGCACCCCGTTATTAACCGAAGCAAATGCAATTGCATCTTTTTCACGTTTGAACATAATGTACACATAGTTAGACGCCTTGTTGAATTGAATCTCACTTACATCAGTAACGTTTAGATGCATTCGTTCCTTAAGCAAGATTTCAATTTCGGTTGCTGCTGGCCTAACTTTGCAGCGCTTGAAATCAATACAAATTGAATTTGGCCTTGTAGGCCAAGTTTCAGGCTTTGTTAAATCGTATTTGCCCATTTCGTACACTCTTTTGTTCACTACACTTTATTGTTTTTGTTTCTATCGTCTCGACCGTAAGCAATTGTCGACTGTGTCTGATGAGATGCCAGCACGAACTGAAGACAGCGCTTTATCATCAAACGCGTAAAACTCCTACTACTGGAATAATGCGAAAAGTCGTTTACACAAAAATATTGATATATCCGTTAAAAATGGACGGATTTTGACAATCTATGGCTTGTTGGACAACTATTACCGTGCGGAATCAAAGTCTAAAAACATATTCTGTTTTCAAGGTCAGTTGTGACAGATATAGTCAAAAAACCTGTTTTATGTGAAGCCTTTCTCATGTACAATATTGTGGTATTCTAAACAAATTTTTTCACTTCGATTTTTAAAAGAAACCAAGCGATTGCTTGTGCATTAACTAGTATAACATACAGATTGCAACAGTGCTTTCCTCGCGTAGGTCATCCTTAAGAAAACGAAGTGGGTTCACTATTATATGCACCTCCGGCACCGGAACCCGAGAACCGGTATAATCGAAGTCGGTTCGTACGGCCACCAACTAACATGACGTACAAACTCTACTAGTTTTTATTCACATTTTGAAGATTTTACACAATTTTTCCATCGCACTCTAAACGACGATTTAAATATTTGTTGTATCCGAAAATATGCAGTAATTTTTGGTAGGACCATAACACCTTTCATTTGACCCTAAGATTGGGAATAAGGGTTTTGGGTCCAGTTTACAACATTTTTTACGTTTTTTGTTCCGCCGGTTTAAGTGACGGTGCACAATATTGAACACACCCTATAACTCCGGATCCGGATGAAATTCAGGAATTCTGTATGGAAGCGTGAGACCTTTCATTTGAACCTTTGTTTGTGGAAATCGGTTAAACCATCGCTGAGAAAAGTGAGTGAGATCCATTTTGGTAGATATGAACACTATTCCGGTGCTTCTGGAACCGAATACCGGGAACCAGGATAGCTGAAATCGGTTTGTTTAGTTGCCTACTGATAACGACTATCGATTTGTGTTGTTTTGAGATCAGTTTAGAAATTTTTACGTTTTTTGTTTCGCCGGTTTAAGTGACGGTGTACAATATTGAACACACTTTACCCTATAACTCCTAAACCGGAAGTCGGATCCGGATGAAATTCAAGAATTCCGTATGAGGCCATGAGGCCTTTCATTTGAATTAGAATTTGTCAAAATCGGTTCAGCCATCTCCGAGAAAACCTAGTGAGATTATTTGACACATACACACACAGACATTGCTCAGATCGATCAACTGAGTCGAATGGTATATGACACTTGGGCCTCCGGGCCAATTTTTACTAGTCTTTTTTTCAAGTGATTGCATAACCTTTCTATATGAGAAAGGCAAAAACTGAAAATTTGACATAAAACTTTGTATAACTCAAAAAGTAAACATACGATCTCAAAACTATTCAATACCGTTCAGGGTGACGGGAAGACCTTTCATTTGCGACTAGTTTGATCGAAATCGGTCCATCCATCTCTGAGATCTCGACCTCTTTGTTGACAACACACATACAGACATACACACACGGACATTTGATAAGTTCGTCGAGCTGAATCGATTGGTATATGACCCCCGGAAAATTTTTCGAAAGTTTGAACGAATTCTATAAATATTTCTATATATAATAAAAAAGGTAAAAACCGGCCAACCAACCCAGAGCCGCAGTAGGTTGGCCGAGTTAGGAAAAATATGTCGAACACATCAATTGCTCCAACAAACGTTTTCATTAGTTAAAACAGATTAGTATACATAATTTTTAATTATGTAGGTACGTGAAAAAACTCTCCTTCTTGGTTTTGGAGTTTTTTTTATTAATTATTTTGGACTTAGTTTCGGTAGCATTAGTGAACTTTTTCAGCTTCACTTGCACGACCTAATTCGAGCGGTGAGAGGGGTATTTCAAATAATGAAATACCTAACTGAGCGGCGAGATGGGTATTGTCGTGAATACGACTTACTTGACTATGGGGCGCCTTTTCAAAATTTACCCTCTGAGAGAGTGATAAGTTTTTGATCGTAAATATCTCCTGTTATATCTAATGAATCAACATAATTCTTGCTACATGCCTTCGGAAATATGATCACAATTTTATGATAAAACTTTCAGTTGTGTGACATATTCTCAAATAGTTCAAAATTAAACTTTTCTGAAATGTTTGGTATAAACGAGTATTAAAGAAGATAATTCATAAGAAGCGTTTGCCTTTCTCGTATTTTAAAAGCTCATAGCTCAGTGATCTGTAGAAGGATTTATATAATCTAACTACCAATAGAATCGAAAATTTTCAACTTGAACGTGTATTACAGCAATATTGAAGTATTTCAATAGTACACTATTGAAAAACCTGTTTGATTTAACCCATGACAGCACCAGCCAATCTGAACGCGAGATGTCTGCATCTATACAAGAGCATCCATATAAAAGTTGAATGGTTCATTTTTCCTACCATTTGCTGAGCAACTCTTCCCGAAACAAGACACACGAGAGCAATATCGAGGACCTGTCGTCTCACTGTTTCCCGATATGAATGCACGGGACACCGTCAGCACAATGACACCGAAAATCGGTAGAAAGGTAGCCAAAAAGTCCAACAAGGCCCATTGCCGAAACAAGACACACACGAAAACCATCTCAGATCTCATTATTTCCTACCAAAAGATTCATCAAGATGGAAGCTAAATAAATTTGCACCGTCATTAACATATTCAATTACGAACGGCAATGCGAAAGTGATGATTTTGAACACATCTTTATTCTAGTATACAAATATGCCGTGCGAAATAGAGTTGAACAAATTGAACAAATGAAAGATATGAACAAATGAAAGATATGAACAAATGTTTCCACTTGATTTGCGCATTCTACTTTCCAGGCGTATCAGAACTGGATAAACTTAAAGCAATCCTAAATATTTCTTTATCACAGTGATGTGGTCGTCCTGAAAAGGACGGGGTTTTCAACTCCTCGTCGTTACGGATGGCCAATTCAATTCCAACACTTCGGCAGCCAAGTACTCCATCACTGCCGCCAGATAGACCGATGCACCCGCACCGACACGCTCGGCGTAGTTCCCCTTCCGAGGCAAAAGATGGATTCTGCCACCAACTGGGAACTTCAGACCAGCACGGTTTGAGCAGGACTTTGCCTTGCCCTCAACTGTTCCTCCTGTGTGCGTGTTTCTACGTAAAAATTCCATAAGATGCTGTTAACAGCTCGACAGCCAATTCAGTATTACTGGCTGCCGCTCATTTTGTTTTTGCATGAATATCTGTTTATTAATTTTATTTTTGTATATTACATCAACATTTTGCAGTACAAGTGTTTTGACCCTTTGGCCTTTCATCTTTGTTGTTCATACGATTCGTTATTAATATTAAGTGTTTTAGTTACTCTTGTTTTACATACTAATGTTTAATCATAATATTTATTTTAATTATTTATAAATTGTCTACCTACTTATAACTATCCCTAATCTAATACGTACAAATTTTGAATTATTTGTATTTCAGAGATTGAGCACCTCTCTTCAAATTTCGTGCAGTATTGTTCGAATTTCTGTTCTAGCATATCCAGTGAGGCCATCCCATGTACTTCACTAGTACTTGTCCAAGGGGGTAGATTTAGAATCATCTTTAAGATCTTACTTTGAATGCGCTGAAGCCTAAGTTTGTGTGTTCGTGCACAGCCCCGCCAAACAGGGACTGCGTATTCAATTGCGGGGTAGATGATTTGTTTATAGACAGCCATCTGATTCTTCAGGCATAGTTTAGATGTTCTACAAATCAGCGGATACAGAGACCTAATGAGTATGCTGCATTTTTGTACGATTTTGTCAACATGTGACCTGAATATCAGATGTCTGTCAAAGGTGAGTCCTAGATAGATAACTTCGTTGGACCATTGAATGACCTCATCACCGAATCGTATTCTGCATTCGTCTGATGGAACAAGTTTTGGAGATCTTGAATGTGGAAACAAGATGACCTGAGTTTTTGCTGCATTAATCACAATTTTCCAGCTTGTAAATTATTCCGTTAAAGCGTCCAGACCTGTCTGTAGTTTATTCTTCAGAGCATTAATGACACGACCTTTGTAAAGAATGGCAGTATCATCAGCAAATTGTGACAGAACACCACCACCTGGAAGAGGTGGGATGTCTGATGTGAAAATGTTGTATAGAATGGGACCTAGGATACTTCCCTGGGGTACACCAGCAGGAATAGTAAATCTTTCTGAAAGTGCATTATTCAGAGAAACCTGGAATGCTCTATCTGCAAGATAATTTTTGATAATTTTAATAAGATACATGGGAAAATTATACCGATGCAGTCCATCGTGCCACACATTATCGAATGCCTTTTCAATATCCAATATTGCCGTGGCAGTCGTTTTGGACACTGATTTGTTTTGCTGGATGACGTTGTTAACCCTTGTGAGTTGGTAGATGGTGGATCTTCCTTTCCGGAACCCAAACTGTTCTTCCAGAAATATATCCTGTTCATCTGCGAAAGCAAGAATTCGCCTTTGTATTGACTTTTCAAACAGCTTGGATAGGGCAGAGAGTAAGCTGATGGGCCGATAGCTCTTGGAAAAGGAAGGATCTTTCCCCGGTTTCAAAACTGGGATAACTTTAGCTAACTTCAACTGTGAAGGGAAGTAACCAAGCTCCCAGCAACTGTTAAAAATTTTAGCTAAGAAGACAAATGAGCGAATACTCAAATGTTTCAGCTCAATATTGAATGTGTTGTCGAAACCGGGGGCCTTCATATTTTTGGATTTTTTCACAAAAGCCATCAGCTCATTCGCAGTGACTCTACTTTCCTCAGGAACCAAGCTGTCTGATTGGTCAACCTCAGCTACGCTATCAGCAACGGTTCTTTCATATGGACTAACAATGTTAAGTCCTAAATTGTGAGAACACACAAACTGCTGGCCTAGCGCATTTGCCTTCTCTACTGGTGTGATTAAAGGTATTCCTTCAGCTGCGTCCTGGGCTGGCAGCAGAGGAGGAATAGGCTTCGGTTTTTTCTTAAGCACCTTCGTTAAGGACCAGAAGGGCTTTGAATGTGGGAGAATTTCACGAAGCTTTTGCTGGAAGTTCTTGTTCCGAAGCTCAGATATCCTTTCCTGGATTATCCTAGTTAAGTTGTTATAAGTAGTCTTCCTATCTAGGATGCCAGTTCGTTGATACTGCCTCCGGTAGATATTCCGAAGTCGGATGAGTTTCTTGGTGACACTGTCGATTTGAAGAGAGGAACTCGACATATGTTGTACTGGAACCGTCCTATCACGAGCGACTGTGATTGAATGCTGGAAGGAAGATAGGGCCGCATCGATTTCCATCGGGGAATCAAGTTGCAAATCGATATTAATAAGTTGGTCGGCGATATGTTGAAATTAGACCCAATCGGTGCGATAATAGTTCCTCCGAGGTTGAATAGACACTGTTTCTGGTGAAGATCCCAACGTCAATATTACTGGAAAGTGGTCAGAAGAGAGCTCGTAGAAGACAACCGGAGAGCTGTCTATGGCGATGTTGCTGATGAATACATCCAAAATGGAATGAACTCCCGATCTGGAAAGTCGCGTTGGTTGATCCGGAGTGAAGATGTTGTATTGTCCAGCTTCGTAATCTTCGGCAAGTACGAATCCGTTTCGATTCTGTCTTCTGTTTCCCCACAGCTCATGCCGTGCGTTCAGGTCCCCAGCAATGATGAATTTGTTCTGTCGTCGAGTGAGCATAGCCAGATCTCGCTTCAATGATGCACACGTACCATCTCGAAGATTGATTTGTTTGGGGCAGTACGCTGCAATGATGATGATGGGTCCCATCGTCGTTGTAATCTCAATTCCGATGGCTTCTATGAGTTGCAATTTAAAGGCTGACAGAAGCCTGTGCTGAATGGATCGTTTAATGGCAATGGCAACTCCCCCTCCTCTGGTAGTTGCCCTGTCGAGCCTGTGAATCCTGTAATTGGAAATAAAAATAGAAATTTCAGGTTTAAGATGAGTTTCAGTTAAAATAGCAATATCAGCATTCTTCTCTTGAAGAAAGTCGGACAATTCAGCAGTTTTGCTCCTGAGTGAGCAAGCATTCCAATTTACTATAACCAACTCATTATATTGCATATTCGATGATGAATTTGCCTAAGGCGTTGATTTGATCTAACCGCGTTCTGCAGTTTCGTAGTTTTGTTGTCATTGTTTCAAAAATGACGATCAGTTGTTCAGCAGAAAATAAATCACCAGAGTCATCCTTTGCTTGTGGTTGATTATTGCCCCATCCGGGAGGGAATTTTGAGGAAGATTCTTTTTGTGATCCAGCGGCTGAATCTTTTGGATTGCTGTGAGGAAGTGGCGGCGAATTCGGAATATCCCTCTTCGTTGGGAGCCGTGGGAAATTAACTTCATCCTTCTGTGGAACATTCTTGCGCGTTGATTGTTTGCGGGACGCCTGTTGTCGAATTTTTGTGAACTCAGCACGTTTGGGACACGATTTGCTAGTAGATGGATGGTCGCCATCACAGTTCACACATTTTACAGCGATGTCATCTAGTAGGCAATCGTTGGTATTGTGTGGTTCGGCACATTTCCCGCACCGACTTTTCATGTGGCAATTCCTCGCTCCATGGCCGTAGTTCAAACAGTTCGTGCACTGTGTGACATCCCGATGTACCGGTTTATACTTTTGCCATTCGATGATTATGTGAAATAACGATTTAATCGTTTTCAGTTGACTCATGGTGATGGAGCCCTTCTCCAAATGAATCAGGTACAGTTGATCTCTAAACTTTTTGTCCGTATTATGTCGTTTCATTTTAAACACCATCAAAGGCTTTAGTCCAGCCTCCGACAGTGCCTGCTTTAGTTCGGAGTCCATCATGTCGGGTAGTCCTCGAAGTACAACCTTCATAGGTTTGTTGGCGGCAATATCGTGTGTGAAGTATTCCGCTTTTGTCTGCTTCAGATAACATTCCACTCCTTTGTAGTGGTTCAAAGCCGGAACAGTTATTTTGTAGCCTTCAGTACATAAACGGATTGTTGCCTGTAGTCCTTTGCTGATCAGTGTGTTGAAATCCGAGCGTAGAGTTGGTGGGAAGCCCTTCAGGTAGAAAGGCGGCATTTTTTCCTTCTTCTGCAGTTCCTCTTCGACATCTACTGGCAGATCAGCATATTGGTTTTTACTCAGCAAACGGTCGTTTACCTGTACATCACTTGGCTTCAGACGCTTAGCATCCTTTGGATCCTTCTAGGATCTATGGCGGTTTTTACCCATACCTTGGGTAGGTAGACAACTGCGAATAAAAAATAAAACAAAATCGAAATTAGTCGTAGTAGGTTATTCGTCTATCCACATCGAGTGTTAGATGACGAATGACTAGCTGCCGCTCTGCTAACTCTCTCTTTTATATACTTTCACTGTTTCCCGTTCAGCGTATAGGAAAGGAATTCTAACAATGGGGACATCCGTCCACCTCTACCACTACCAGGTATAAAATGAAATGTGATGTGAGAAATAGCGTCATTTAAGTTAAAGCAGCTACTCTGAACGTACGAGACACCGTCAGCACGATGGCACCGAAAAGATGGCAGATTTGTACCGTCACTAACACATTCAAGTACGAACGGCAATGCGAAAGCGAATGTTGAACACATCTTTATACTAGTATGGGGTCGTGTGAAAATATGCCATGCGAAACAGGGTTGCCATATATACAGGTTAATCTGTATTATTAGTATTATTATTATGACTATCATTATTATTATTAGAATCACTCTTGCATACCGAAGATCGTAGATACATTTCAGACCAGGCCATTGCAATTGTCTCGTACTGAAATTTCGAGAAGAATCAGATATCCTCGAACTTCATAGCTTCAATAAAAATAAAGTACAAATTTGTCGTACCTAGCCTCCTATATTAGCAAATTAAAAAGGAATTGTTTCAAGTTTGGAATATATAGTTGTAGAATAGTAGCTGGTTAATGTAACTAATCTGTACTTTAATGTAGGTGTATCGCTTCAAATGCTATTAGTAAAAAAGAGGAAAGCTTGCACCATTCATACAATCAATCAACTAACTGATATTCGGAAAAGTGATGGGAGCGTGTCAGTTTCTGTCGTGAATACGACTTACTTTACTGTGGGGTGCCTTTTCAAAATTTAGCCTCTACATGCCATCGGAAATATGATCACAATTTTATGATAAAGTTGTGTGACATAATCTCAAATAGTTCAAAATTAAACTTTTCTGAAATGTTTGGTATAAACGAGTGTCAAAGTGAATAATTCATAAGGCGCATTTGCCTTTCTCGTATTTTGAAAGCTCAGTGATCTGTAGAAGGATTTATATAATTTAACTACCAATAATATCGAAATTTTTCAACTTAAGCGTGTATAGAAAAAGTATTGAAGTATTTCAATAGTACACTATTGAAAAACCTGTCTCATTTGACCCATGTCAACACCAGCCAATCAGAACGCGTTCTGAGAAAGAGAACAAAATATCTGCTGCTGTATAACAAATCGTTCGAGAAAATGTTCCGAACAGTGTTTTATATCGTAGTAAGTTCCTCAATTTGGTCCTTCTGAAAGGCAGGAATGAATCCCGTACAGCATCCGGATAGTTTCTTTCAATGAAATGCAAATCCGAAATGAAATAATCGAAATTAAAATTTCATATGCTGCTATTTTTATAGCCGTTAGGACCGCCCATTAGTGAAAAAGCTACAAACGAAATCACGTAAAACGAAAGCTCTTAACAAAGGTTGGATCAGTTTGGATTCTATCGCCACTGCGAGTAGATGTATTTTGTGTCGTTTGCAAAGCTAGTTTCGCTTCCGACAAGAGCGATTACGTCACAGCTGCCAGTCATTTGCATTGGTGAAAAAGCAACGGTGGAGAGCATTACACAAAATCAGCCGTTCTAATGGCTCAAAAGTTTTCTAAAGAACTATTAGGATTTGTTGTTCGCAAATCGAAAGGAAATATCCTCAGTTTAATGCAAATCTAGAACAGTTTGGTTAGATTTGTGCACTTTTCGCTGTGTGAAATTCACAGTAATCGAGATCAAGTGAAGTCTTCTTTGTTTTTGCGAAAAATGTTCCAGAGTTTAATGTCGTAGAGAATTACGCAATTTAACCTTTCTGAATGCTAGAAACGAATCCCTAGAGCGTATTGATAGTTTCGTTCAATAAATTAGGCCTATTGTGTCATTGATCAACCCAGCGAATTAATGTTTCCTTTATTTTAAGATTATAATCGAAGATTTAAACGCTACACCTACACCAACCATATCAGTATCGCACCCACATACAACAGTTCAGCCTGGAATTAGATGACGAAAGTCAGCGGTATAAATCGAATTCAACTTATCACTCCCCATCACAAACGCTTTCATAAAAGGTTCTTTTAAGAGCCACCATTATTTTCTTATAAAGAACTATACTGGTTATTTCATAATATTTGTGTTTCAGAATATTAAATGTAACTAATCTGTGCTTTAGTTTAGGTGCATCGTTTCAAATTTTACATACAATTTCATACAATTGATCAACTAATTGATATTCGGAAATGTTAAGGAACATGTCAGTCGTTTTCGTATTCACGACATCCAGTTATGTCTCTGACATTACCCACCCGTCTTTTTTAGATATCGGTACGAAATGTCATCTAGAGTCTGAACGGAAAGATTTTTTTCGAACTTATTCACTACACATATATTTACTTCTTTTCAATAGATTTACAATATAGCTCAATGACTTCCCTAAAGCACATAAACTCTGTGCCTGACCTAACATCTATCAACACCATATATCGCCCGCCGGTTGAGCGATCTTACGACGTTCGTGCAAGGTTCTATTTAGAAATGTCCTGCTTTACAAGCCACCTCTAAGTCTAGATAGAATGTATAGTTTGCAGCGCCTGCGTAACAAATGCTACACGCTATAGACTTTGGAATGGAGTCCTTCGTCCAGTTAGTACCGCCCTGCGTAACAAACCGATACTAAGTCTAGTCGTGTGGTTAATCTGATTCGCCGCCTGCGTTAAAAAAAAGGAAGTAGATCGACCAAGGGATACAAAGTGCGAAAACAACGAGGAGCTCTGGTGTTTCGGAACCAATACTCTCAACAGTTAAGTCAAGAAGCCCCGATAAATTCAAAAACGGACCTTTTTATATTCCAAATATTGCTGCCTAACCAAAAATTGTATATATATCAGCTATACATATATCTGGAGTTCGATGCTAACTCTTAAATGCGAAATGTTCATTTCTGTCGTTTTACGTAAAGGGGTTCCATACTGGGCATTCTTGCTATGGCTATATGCGATTGCGATTTAATTGCTATGGCTATATGCGATTGCCGCGCGGTCGTGTCGCTTGTGTACATCATGAATTAACTTGTCTGAACATGCTTCCCTCGCTCAGTGGTACTGTTTTAACTGACTGATGCAATATGTTGTAATAGGTTGCCGTGACCAACATAAAAATCTACTAATGTACTACCTGTACTAGCTAAGGTATAGCGAATTTTGTTTTTAGAAGATCTTTTGATATAATTTCGGCCTGATTTTGATCTATGATGAAATTAGGGCTGTTGCATGCCACCTTACTTATTAAGCTTGATGATACCATCAAGCTGATAGCGCGGGTAGTAAATCAATAGGTTGTGTTGTCAGAATATAAAACTTTAGCTCTAAGATTTGTAGCGTGCACTACGGTGTTACGGAACTGTCTGCTGTATCGTTTCCCAGATCTACGAACAAGTGGCTTAAGCGCCACCTTTTACGAGGACCACTTGTCACGTTCAAGGTTGCCCGACTAGAAACTCCGCCTCAGAGCGGGTCAGATTACAATAATCTTGGGGAAAACGAAACGGAAGACGCAAACATCAAAGGGTACTCCGAGTCAAAGGTCGATCCCTAATAATCACCTAACGAATCCGCGAATAGACAACCGATTTTCCCAACCAACTCGCAGATTCCTCACTGGCAGAACCCCTAAGAACAACCAAATAATAGCCAGCGAAGAAACCAGAGTGGGGACTGTTTTCCCGAGCAGTCCAACCCAGAGTACTAAAACCCAAACTATAAACGAACGACCGCGAACCAGAGACCCTTTAAAAAGACAAAACTACCGGAATATTACTTCAAATGACAATACATAATCTCAAGAAACGTGAATCACTATCGAACATTTATTCGACCAACAAAACACCTAACGATTTCTATTTAAATTCGAACATTTATTCGAATTTCCTAACCACTAAAACTGTATTCGAACATTAATTCGACACACTACATATATTATCCTAACTTACTCCTAATTACATTTCCTATATACAAAACAATTACATTTTTATTTCCCGGTTCAGGGCCCTAGCAAGTGCGGGTGGAGATTCTGGACTGTACTATAATTTCGGAGCTTTTATATCACCCTGCGCAGGGATTTAGGCGTTTACTCACTCTTATAAGTCGACCAGCCTTCTTTCTGCTACCTGCTACGTTGTATTGCTGCGCACGGTACTAATTCCGCGCAGATGTGTCGCTGTCGATATTTGCGCTTCCTAGCGCAGATTCTCCGGGTGAGGTCCTCGGGTTGAAGGGTAACTGCTGGTAGTGTTGGACCTCAAAACAGCATACCAGCAACAAAAAACGGAGCAGAGTCCGGCACGCGGCGAATTTGCGATGGCCGCAGATG
>NC_080571.1:179039592-179094592 GCF_030247185.1 Malaya genurostris
TGTAGCTTTTTCACTAATGGTTGGTCCTAACGGCTATAAAAATAGCCGCATACAGAATTTTAATGTCGAATATTTCATTTCGGATTTGCATAATTTATTGAAAGAAACTATCAATATGCTGAAGGGACTCGTTTCTAGCATTCAGAAAGGTCAAATTGCATAATTCACTACGACATTAAACTCTGGAACATTTTTCACAAAAACAAAGAAGGCTTCACTTGATCTCGATTACTGTGAGTTTCACTCAGCAAAATGTGCACAAATCTAACCAAACTGTCCTAGATTTGCATTAAACTGAGGATATTTCCTTTCGATTTGCGAACAACAAATCCTAATAGTTCTTTAGAAAACTTTTAGAGTCATTAGAACGGCTGATGTATTAATTCATATGGCGCGTTTGCCTTTCTCGTATTTTAAAGCTCATAGCTCAGTGATCTGTGGAAGGATTTATATAATCTAACTACCAATAGAATCGAAATTTTTCAACTTAAACGTGTATAGCGAAAGCATTGAAGTATTTCAATAGTACACTATTGAAAAACCTATCTCATTTGACCCATGTCAACTCCAGCCAACCAGAACGCGTTCTGAGGAAGAGAAGAAAATAGCTGCTGCTGTACAACAAATCGTTCAAGAAAAATGTTCCGAAAAGTGGTGAATATCGTAGTGAGTTCCTCAATTTGGTCCTTCTGAATGCTATAAACGAATCCCTACAGCATATTAGTAGTTTGTTTCAATAAATTATGCAAATCCTCTTAACAAAAATTGGATTCCTCTTAACAAATATTGAATCAGTTTGGATTTTATCGCCACTGCGAGCAGATGTGTTTTGTGTCGTCTGCACAGCTAGTTTCGCTTTCGACAAGAGCGATTACGTCACAGCTGCCAGTCATTAGCATTGGGAAATAACAACGGTGGAGAGCATTACACAATATCAGCCGTTCTAATGGCTCTAAAATTTTTCTAAAGAACTATTAGGATTTGTTGTTCGCAAATCGAAGGTAATTATCCTCAGTTTAGTGCAAATCAAGAACAATTTGGTTAGATTTGTGCACTTTTCGCTGTGTGGAATTCACAGTAATCGAGATCAAGTGAAGCCTTTTTTTGCGAAAAATGTTCCAGAGTTTAATATCGTAGAGAATTACGCTATTTGACCCTTCTGAATGCTGGAAATGAATCCCTACAGCATATTGATAGTTTTTTTTTCAATAAATTATGCAAATCCGAAATGAAATAATCGACATAAAAATTCTGTATGCGACTATTTTTATAGCCGTTAGGACCGCCCATTAGTGAAAAAGCTACAAACGAAATCACATAAAAGGAAATCTCTTAACAAAAATTGAATCAGTTTGAATTCTATCGCCACTGCGTGCAGATGTGTTTTGTGTCGCCTGCACAGCTAGTTTCGCTTCCGATAAGAGCGATTACGTCACAGCTGCCAGTCATTTCGATGGATGAAAAAGCAACGTTGGAGAGCATTATAAAAAATCAGCCGTTCTAATGGCTATAAAAGTTTTCTGAAGAACTATTAGGATGTGTTGTACGCAAATCGAAAGAAAATATCCTCAGTTTAGTGCAAATGTAGAACAGTTTGGTTAGATTTTTGCACTTTTCGCTGTGTGAAATTCACAGTAATCGAGTGCAGCGTCCTTAGCAAATTTGCTGGTTTGCATTGGCGCAGCAGTTTTTGTTTACGCGCTCTTGGAATGTGCTCGGGGTTGCTGAGGTGTTTTTGTTTACGCGACACTGAGGTGCTCTGCGTAAACAAACAAATTTCACGGACAACCGCGGTAACGTTCACGATGGTCTCGGGTTTAGGCCGAACAGCTAGTGAAATGTTAGGAACATAAAAACCACTAGTCGGGAAGAGTTAGGAGGTAGTTCAGTCTCAGAGTGCGCGGAAAATATCCGTTAGTCTCGGGCGTCGGCCCGTAGACAAGTTAGTAGTGAGTTCAGTTAAGTTCAGTTCAGTTGAGTTCAGTTCAGTTGAGTGCAGTTCAGTAGAGTCCAGCTCGGTTCAGCTCAGACCAGACGCAATTTCTGAAGAATTAAGTGAAAAGTTGGAGTTCAGCTCGGTTCAGCACAGACCAGACTCAATTTCTGAAGAATTAAGTGAAAAGTAGAGTCCAGCTCGGTTCAGCTCAGACCAGACTCAATTTCTGAAGAATTAAGTGAAAAGTTAGAGTTCAGCTCGGTTCAGCTCAGACCAGACTCAATTTCTGAAGAATTAAGTGAAAAGTTAAGTCTAGTTCGGAGTGTAATACAGTAAGCCGTAGGAGTATGCATAGTGTGCATTGTGAGGGTCAAGTATCAAGTGACCTCAAAATCAAGCAAGAAATAATGTTTTCGGAAGGCATCTAAAGAAGTGAAAATTGATGTAATGAATAGAGATTTAACAGATTCATGTGTAGTGTTTGAGATCACCATGAAGTGTTGTGAATAGATTTTCAAACTAGTGGAGTATGCACTAGATTGTACTGCAGTAGGACATACGTTCATATGTGCGTAAACTTAATGATATGCCGAACTTAGTGAGACTGCGTGAAGTGTTAGCCTTATTAACAATCGTTAGTGACTTTTGTTAGATTGTGGGAAAGAACTCCCAAAACAGCCTAATCCTGCACTATTGAGAATAAGTAGCTGTTAAGTGAAAAGCATAAAAAGATAAACTATAAACTCAGAAAAAAGGTGAATTTCGTGGTATTACTCCGTATAGAACTAAAAGAAACGTCATTTTCGTTATTCTGCCACCCGCCACCGCTCGGCCGGGAGCCTACAAGGAACCATTTGTCTTCCTCGTCATACTCTCTGTCAATAAACTCCTTCTCCTCTTCATTAGTAATAGTAGTTCCACAACCGGGGAGCATACTATCTGAACGATCGTCGTTTTTGTATAACTCATGATTGCTCTGATACGATGCATTATTGTTATCATTTTTATTCACGTGCTTTTTATTTATTTCATATTTATTACGCTTTGATAAACTACCCTCTAAGACTTCAGCATTTAGCACTTCGAGAACTTTTTCTATTCTACGTGATCCTTGTAGTGTCTTAAATTTGTTGTTTTCCACTAAGCTAAGGTCATAGTTGTCTTCTGTGAGAATAGGTTTTTGTTGCCCCGATTTGTTTTCGTTGAATTCGTCTACATCCTTGCATATTGTGGTAAACTTTTCCCTTTTAAAAACTGGTTCATTTATCATTTGTTTAGAATCAAAATCGGCTGTGTCATTTTCGTTATTATTCTTGTTATGAACATTGTCATGTACACTATTATATATGTCATAGTTATTTGTTTTGATTTCCGTCTTACCTATTATGTCTACGTTTGCTATAATGAACTCGGTTTGGCAGCTTATGTTATTGGTTTTCGTTCTACTACGTATATTTTCTTCAGTTTGACACCCTTTCTCGGTTACCATTGGGTATTGATTTTCCTTATATATTAGGTTGTTTGTATTTGACTTGTATTCTATATTATCATGAAGCGAATTCTGTGCTCCTGTAATTTTCTGATTATGGCCTTCTGCTTGTCGCTCCGTATCTCCCATAGCATATTGTAGCCACTTTGGTATCGGCTTTGCTTCCATGCTAAATACAATTTGCTTTTCTTGTAAGATTATCTTGCCATTTTGGATATCTATATTAGTAACGTGCTTATTTATAAAGTTCATTTCAAGGATGCCTGCAAATCCTAATTCCTCGACGACGTCAAATTTTATTCTAAATTTTAGGTTATCTATTAAAAAGTCTGCTTCTGTAGTACCGAGACTAATTCGCGGAATATTCATTACTCCTGTGTAATGAATTTGTTCTTTAATATTTATTCTGTATGCACCTATCTCTTCCGCGCATCTTCTGCTTATTAGGTTGGAACTAGCGCCGGTATCAATTAGGAATTTTTTCTTAATGTTAGGTCTCGTTGTGGTTCTCATTTCAATTTCGAATGCGTTGAACCAATTTCTTGCCAATGAATGGCTTATAGTATTCGCTTCTCGAGTTTTACTCGAACTTCTTTCTCTGTTTGGAAGATCCGTCATTCTTTCCAATTGGTGGTCAATTTGTTCCACCTTGCTTTGTATTTTCTTAATTACATTCCATGTGTTATACTTTTCATGGGGTGTTCGGTTCTCTGTCAACTCATACGCCCCATAATTTAGTTTTTTCGATAGTTGGATTGTTGATTGTTATATCTTCTGCCGTTATTCTGCGTGCTATCTTGGTGTCTAACCTGTTGATCGTAGTTTCTGCCATCGTACCTTCTTACGGGAGACTGGTCTCTATACATCATTTCTCGATTTCTGTCTTCTCGCCATGTTCTGCCCTCAGCTTGGTTATTCACGCCCTGGTTTCGTACTTGATATCTTTCGTCTTGACGATTATATTGACGTCTGTTATCATCTCGGCTTCCGTAGCTATTCTGATAATTTGGCATCATGCGTCCGGATTCTCTATACTGATTACCGCGGTTTTCAGGTTCTCGATAATACCTCCTATTATCGTTTGATCGACTTCCGCCAGGTCTTTCCTGGTTCCAAGAATTCCCCCAATTTGGTTGTCGTGGAGCTCTGCCGTGAGCCTGTTGATGCTGACCTGAGAATCTATTTCTAACATGGCCCAACTGATCTGCAGTTCTATGTTTGTTCTCTGACATCCGACAGGCTTGTAATCGTTGTACTATGTTTTCCAGATGATCACATTCCGCATGTTCATCCTGCAAAACTTGTATCAAATCTCTAAATGCAATACCCTTTTGACTTTTCGCTGCCTGTTTCAAGCTTGCGTTTCGTAATCCCCCAATGAAATGTATTTTCAAGCTCCTTTCTGCGAAGGAACTTTCGGTGTGTTGATCTCGTTGCATCTCTTCGATGCATTCATAAATTTGCAGTGCTCTATCAGCATAATTTGTAAATGTCTCCGACGGTCCTTGCTCTAATGTCTCTATTTTCTGTAAAATGCCTTCAACGGTTATTCTTATGCTGAATTGTCTTTTCAGATTTTGAAACATTTCTTCCCATGTGTTAGCTCGTATTCTGTTTATGAATGACGCTGCCTTCCCTTTCAATTTCATCAACACCACATTCAATAGTGGTTTTTGATCCTCCCCCAATGGTATTTCGTCTGCGAAATAGCTTATTTGTATTAAAAATGGTTCGAGTTCATCCACTGAACCATGAAACTCTGGAATACATTGTATCGCCGTTTGCATCGGAAACCGATATCTTTCGGCGTTTTCGTTCCTATTTTGGCTCATGTTTGCGGTGTTTGAGCTGTTACCGGCGCGCTTGTTTGTGTCTAAATCCACACTTAATTGTAATATGGGCGATTTTAGTTGCTCGGCCTCGATAATAGTGGATTCGTCTAATATTCTAAATGCCGCGTCGTATTTTGTTTTTACGTTTTCAAACTGATCTGTTAATGTGTTCCAACAATCTACACTGACGCGCGCTTCGTAACCACCAATTAGTCTCTCTAATTCCCTGAATGCGTCGAGAAGGGTCTCTCTTTTTGCAATTATCCCAGCTAATGATCGGGGTCTAGTTTTATTTTTATAGAGATTTTCGTACTCTTTCACAATATATTCGCCAATTTCATTAATTCTACCGAGCTGATCCATTTAAGATAATTTCAAAATTACTTGCTCCGGTATTTCCCATATGTGAAGATTAGTTGTAAATATAAACCAAAAATCACTACATAAAACCATCGAATCGGTTCTTTATAGAACCATCGAAAATCTATTCTAACGGGCTATCAGAAATTTTACTCCTCAACGTAAAAAAAACAAACTGTGTGATGTAAATAATTTCCAAGCCGTGTATGTAAATAACTCGCCTTTTAGTATCAATGCACGGTGTAAAATTGGTGTGTCAGTTGTATCTACGTCGTCCTGACATTTTACAATTATGCTATCATTAACTTAGGTTTCATTTTTTTTTTTTGTGAATTTATAGTACTATATTCGGCAACGGCCCGATCAGGCGTGGTTGCCCCAATTCACTGTTGAATGTAGATGTCGAACAAAGCGCACTGAATGTGCATGGATTACTTACTCGATCAACATGATGAACATCCCCCTTCTGCCGATCATCTCCGAATTCTGGTAGTCACTTGGGTTTGCGTTCCGATGATGTCTTCCTTTGCCTCGCAAAGGACCGCCGCTGTCACCACTTGTAGGCTCCCGGCCGAGCGGTGGCGGGTGGCAGAATAACGAAGATGATGTTTCTTTTAGTTCTATACGGAGTAATACCACGAAATTCACCTTTTTTCTGAGTTTATAGTTTATCTTTTTATGCTTTTCACTTAACAGCTACTTATTCTCAATAGTGCAGGATTAGGCTGTTTTGGGAGTTCTTTCCCACAATCTAACAAAAGTCACTAACGATTGTTAATAAGGCTAACACTTCACGCAGTCTCACTAAGTTCGGCATATCATTAGGTTTACGCACATATGAACGTATGTCCTACTGCAGTACAATCTAGTGCATACTCCACTAGTTTGAAAATCTATTCACAACACTTCATGGTGATCTCAAACACTACACATGAATCTGTTAAATCTCTATTCATTACATCAATTTTCACTTCTTTAGATGCCTTCCGAAAACATTATTTCTTGCTTGATTTTGAGGTCACTTGATACTTGACCCTCACAATGCACACTATGCATACTCCTACGGCTTACTGTATTACACTCCGAACTAGACTTAACTTTTCACTTAATTCTTCAGAAATTGAGTCTGGTCTGAGCTGAACCGAGCTGAACTCTAACTTTTCACTTAATTCTTCAGAAATTGAGTCTGGTCTGAGCTGAACCGAGCTGGACTCTACTGAACTGCACTCAACTGAACTGAACTCAACTGAACTGAACTTAACTGAACTCACTACTAACTTGTCTACGGGCCGACGCCCGAGACTAACGGATATTTTCCGCGCACTCTGAGACTGAACTACCTCCTAACTCTTCCCGACTAGTGGTTTTTATGTTCCTAACATTTCACTAGCTGTTCGGCCTAAACCCGAGACCATCGTGAACGTTACCGCGGTTGTCCGTGAAATTTGTTTGTTTACGCAGAGCACCTCAGTGTCGCGTAAACAAAAACACCTCAGCAACCCCGAGCACATTCCAAGAGCGCGTAAACAAAAACTGCTGCGCCAATGCAAACCAGCAAATTTGCTAAGGACGCTGCACGAGATCAAGTGAAGCCTTCTTTGTTTTTGCGAAAAATGTGGAAAATTCGAATGCTTGCATAATTCATACAATTGATCAACTAATTGATATTCGGAAGTGTTAAGGAACATGTCATTTGTTTTCGTATTCACGACATCCAGTTATGTCTCTGACATTACCCACCCGCCTTTTTGTTAAGAGATTTCCTTTGATGTGATTTCGTTTGTAGCTTTTTCACTAATGGTTGGTCCTAACGGCTATAAAAAAAGCCGCATACAGAATTTTAATGTCGAATATTTCATTTCGGATTTGCATAATTTATTGAAAGAAACTATCAATATGCTGAAGGGACTCGTTTCTAGCATTCAGAAAGGTCAAATTGCATAATTCACTACGACATTAAACTCTGGAACATTTTTCACAAAAACAAAGAAGGCTTCACTTGATCTCGATTACTGTGAGTTTCACTCAGCAAAATGTGCACAAATCTAACCAAACTGTCCTAGATTTGCATTAAACTGAGGATATTTCCTTTCGATTTGCGAACAACAAATCCTAATAGTTCTTTAGAAAACTTTTAGAGTCATTAGAACGGCTGATTTTGTGCAATGCTCTCCACCGTTGTTTTTTCACCAATGCTAATGACTGGCAGCTGTGACGTAATCGCTCTTGTCGAAAGCGAAACTAGTTGTGCAGACGACACAAAACACATCTGCTCGCAGTGGCGATACAATCCAAACTGATTCAATTTTTCTTAAGAGATTTCCTTTTATGTGATTTCGTTTGTAGCTTTTTCACTAATGGGCGGTCCTAACGGCTATAAAAATAGCCGCATACAGAATTTTAATGTCGATTATTTCATTTCGAATTTGCATAATTTATTGAAAGAAACTATCAATATGCTGCAGGGATTCGTTTCTATCATTCACAAGGACCAAATTGAGGAACTCACTGCGATATTCACCACTTTTCGGAACATTTTTCCCGGACGATTTGTTGTACAGCAGCAGATATTTTGTTCTCTTCCTTAGAACGCGTTCTGATTGGCTGGTGTTGACATGGATCAAATGAGACAGGTTTTTCAATAGTGTAGTATTGAAATACTTCAATGCTTTTGCTATACACGTTTAAATTGAAAAATTTCGATTCTATTGATAGTTAGATTATATAAATCCTTTCACAGATCACTGAGCTATGAGCTTTAAAAATACAAGAAAGGCAAACGCGGCAAATGAATTATCCTCTTTCATACTCGTTTATACCAAACATTTCAGAAACGTTTAATTTTGAATTATTTGAGACTATGTCACAAAACTGAAAATTTTATCATAAAATTGCGATCATATTTCCGATGGTATTCACGACAAAACCCCTTAAGAGCCTATTCCTCCTCTGATGTCACCCCAGGAATACCTTTTATCACACCAGTAGAGAAGGCAAATGCGCTAGGCCAGCAATTTGTGCGTTCTCACAATTTAGGACTTAACATTGTTAGTCCACATGAAAGAGCCGTTGCTGATAGCGTAGCTGAGGTTGACCAATCAGACAGTTTGGTTCCTGAGGAAAGTAGAGTCACTGCGAATGAGCTGATGGCTATTGTGAAAAAATCCAAAAATATGAAGGCCCCCGGTTTCGACAACACATTCAACATTGAGCTGAAACATTTGAGTATTCGCTCATTTGTCTTCTTAGCTAAAATTTTTAACATGTGCTGGGAGCTTGGATACTTCCCTTCAAAGTGGAAGTTAGCTAAAGTTATCCCAGTTTTGAAACCGGCGAAAGATCCTTCATTTTCCAAGAGCTATCGGCCCATCAGCTTACTCTCTGCCCTATCCAAGCTGTTTGAAAAGTCAATACAAAGGCGAATTCTTGCTTTCGCAGATGAACAGGATATATTACTGGAAGAACAGTTTGGGTTCCGGAAAGGAAGATCCACCATCCACGAACTCACAAGGGTTAACAACGTCATCCAGCAAAACAAATCAGTGTCCAAAATGACTGCCATGGCAATATTGGATATTGAAAAGGCATTCGATAATGTGTGGCACGATGGGCTGGTGTTTATTTTCCCATGTATCTTATTAAAATTATCAAAAATTATCTTGCAGATAGAGCATTCCAGGTTTCTCTGAATAGTGCACTTTCAGAAAGATTTACTATTCCTGCTGGTGTACTCCAGGGAAGTATCCTAGGTCCCATTCTATACAACATTTTCACATCAGACATCCCACCTCTTCCGGGTGGTGGTGTTCTGTCACAATTTGCTGATGATACTGCCATTCTTTACAAAGGTCGTGTCATTACTGCTCTGAAGAATAAACTACAGACAGGTTTGGACGCTTTAACGGAATATTTTACAAGCTGGAAAATTGTGATCAATGCAGCAAAAACTCAGGTCATCTTGTTTCCACATTCAAGATCTCCAAAACTTGTTCCAACAGACGAATGCCGAATACGATTCGGTGATGAGGTCATTCAATGGTCGGATGAAGTTATCTATCTAGGACTCACCTTTGACAGACATCTGATATTCAGGTCACATGTTGATAAAATCGTTCAAAAATGCAGCATACTCATTAGGTCTCTGAATGCACTGATTTGTAGAACATCTAAACTGTGCCTGAAGAATCAGATGGCTGTCTATAAACAAATCATCTACCCCGCAATTGAATACGCAGTCCCTGTTTGGCGGGGCTGTGCACGAACACACAAACTAAGGCTTCAGCGCATTCAAGGTAAGATCTTGAAGATGATTCTAAATTTACCCCCTTGGACAAGGACTAGTGAAGTACATGAGATGACCTCCCTGGATATACTAGAACAAAAATTCGAACAATACTGCACGAAATTTGAAGAGAGGTGCTCAATCTCTGAAATACAAATAATTCAAAATTTGTACGTATTAGGTTAGGGATAGTTATAAGTAGGTAGATATTTTATTAATAATTAAAATAAATATTATGATTAAACATTAGTATGTAAAACAAGAGTAACTAAAACACCTATTAATAATAACGAATCGTATAAACAACATAGATGAAAGGCCAAAGGGTCAAAACACTTGTACTGTAAAATGTTGATGTTATACACAAAAATAAAATTAATAAACAGATATTGACGTTCAAATTGAACTGCTTAGTGCTAAACTCGGCAGTTCAATTTGAACCGCTAAGCAGACGTAAAGTTTCTGCTACTTACTGAACACTTTTTCTTGCAACGGAGTGCAAGGTCTTTTCCGACGTGCCGAACGAAAAGGTGTTTTCGACTATTTCTGGCCGATGCAGGTATGGTCATTCAGGGGTTAGCCAAATTTTGTGCTAGGGCACATAACCGTTTTCATTATTTTTACGTTCGTCTTTGACTCATCAGTGAAGAGCAGTTCAAATTGAGCGTTGGTACACGAGAGAAAAAAAAAACACATTGTACTAGCACCGGCAGCGTACGGATCGATATAAAGAATCACTAATCCCGCACACCACTACGCGATCGACACTAGGCGCATCAATTGCGGCGCCACCGATCAGAAGGGAAACAAACACAACGGCTGATTAGAGTAGCCTGATAGGAGCACCAACACTACTCCGATCACCTAATGGTCAATCGGAAAAGATTCCTAGAACAAAATCCACAGAACTAAATTCGGCCAGCATACCGATCATCAGGCACCAATTCACAATCCTACAACTAGCTCTGAACATAAATACACTAAATAACAAGTTGAATATAAGTTGTCGTTTGAAAATTTTATATGAACACTTTTAATTAGGTTCTAACAGTAGCCTTTGAAAGGAGCAACTATTAATACCAGAATTTATTGAAAATGTTTGTTTAACATCAAAACTACATTCGTACTATAGAATAATTTTTTTATATCATTTATTTTACCCCGGCTTTAACCATTTTGGTCGTTTGATGGGAAGGAAAACCTATAGAATAACAATTCAGTTAATACAAATGTTGTTGTAAACTTATTTCCATCACCTTGTGTCGACAGTTTTTGAAGATGATTCTAAATTTACCCCCTTGGACAAGGACTAGTGAAGTACATGAGATGACCTCCCTGGATATACTAGAACAAAAATTCGAACAATACTGCACGAAATTTGAAGAGAGGTGCTCAATCTCTGAAATACAAATAATTCAAAATTTGTACGTATTAGGTTAGGGATAGTTATAAGTAGGTAGATATTTTATTAATAATTAAAATAAATATTATGATTAAACATTAGTATGTAAAACAAGAGTAACTAAAACACCTATTAATAATAACGAATCGTATAAACAACATAGATGAAAGGCCAAAGGGTCAAAACACTTGTACTGTAAAATGTTGATGTTATACACAAAAATAAAATTAATAAACAGATATTGACGTTCAAATTGAACTGCTTAGTGCTAAACTCGGCAGTTCAATTTGAACCGCTAAGCAGACGTAAAGTTTCTGCTACTTACTGAACACTTTTTCTTGCAACGGAGTGCAAGGTCTTTTCCGACGTGCCGAACGAAAAGGTGTTTTCGACTATTTCTGGCCGATGCAGGTATGGTCATTCAGGGGTTAGCCAAATTTTGTGCTAGGGCACATAACCGTTTTCATTATTTTTACGTTCGTCTTTGACTCATCAGTGAAGAGCAGTTCAAATTGAGCGTTGGTACACGAGAGAAAAAAAAAACACATTGTACTAGCACCGGCAGCGTACGGATCGATATAAAGAATCACTAATCCCGCACACCACTACGCGATCGACACTAGGCGCATCAATTGCGGCGCCACCGATCAGAAGGGAAACAAACACAACGGCTGATTAGAGTAGCCTGATAGGAGCACCAACACTACTCCGATCACCTAATGGTCAATCGGAAAAGATTCCTAGAACAAAATCCACAGAACTAAATTCGGCCAGCATACCGATCATCAGGCACCAATTCACAATCCTACAATTAGCTCTGAACATAAATACACTAAATAACAAGTTGAATATAAGTTGTCGTTTGAAAATTTTATATGAACACTTTTGATTAGGTTCTAACAGTAGCCTTTGAAAGGAGCAACTATTAATACCAGAATTTATTGAAAATGTTTGTTTAACATCAAAACTACATTCGTACTATAGAATAATTTTTTTATATCATTTATTTTACCCCGGCTTTAACCATTTTGGTCGTTTGATGGGAAGGAAAACCTATAGAATAACAATTCAGTTAATACAAATGTTGTTGTAAACTTATTTCCATCACCTTGTGTCGACAGTTTTCTCAATTTACATAAAAAAATGAACATTGATTGTATGATTTCGTCAATTCAAATCAATGTTGAGAATACTTATTCCCTCTCCCTCTTGTGAATATTTTTGTGAGCCTCACTTACTTCTTAGAAATATGATGTACGCGTGAAGAATTTTTCGTAAAACCCGATTAATTTTCCTTTATACTTTCCATATTTGGGGCCCTTGCTACACTCCCTCACCCTCAAAATAGCCTTTTAATATATTTTGATTTAACTTCCTTTTTGTCAGTGAACTTACTACAGATCTCCTCCATAATTACCCTGAGTAGTGTAGAAAGTATCTGTGCTTTTTCAAAAATATCGATTCCAACCTTTGGTACATGTGCCAAACTTGGTGACGATTCATTCAGTTGTTTCGTAGTTATGCTGAGACTTAAATTCACTCGCGTTCATAGGCAAATAAATATTATTTTCCCTTAGTTCTTTGAATTCCCCGGCAAAATGGAACCAGATCTTTTGAAACTATTCAAAGAAAATTGCGTTGCATTCAAATTAACAACAGCAATACTATCTACTACGACCTTGACATTCTTGCCACTCTCTTGTTTTACAAAAAATGGGAGATGAACATTTATTTTCAAAAACTCCTCCTTCTAGTCTAAATATCGATTCTCTTCAAATTATATAAATTTCGTCATTGACCCCTTCCCCCTGTTAAGGACACTTGCTACACACTTTCCCCCTGAAAATTTCCTAATGATCATCTCTCAAGAGCAAGAAATATGCCAAATTTGATTGCAATCCGTTCAGTAGTTTCGGAGTCATGCCGTTGCATCCCCCTTTTTAAAGGCACTTGCTACACCCACACATCACATAATCATACCTGCTCCCCTTGTTAATGACACTTGCCACGCTTCCTTCTCTATAAAAAGGCGGGTGGGTAATGTCAGAGACATAACTGGATGTCGTGAATACGAAAACAACTGACATGTTCCTTAACAATTCCGAATATCAATTAGTTGATCAATTGTATGAATTATGCAAGCATTCCCCTTTTTCACATTTTTCGCAAAAACAAAGAAAGCTTCACTTGATCTCGATTACTGTGAATTTCACATAGCGAAAAGTGCACAAATCTAACCAAACTGTTCTAGATTTGCACTAAACTGAGGATAATTACCTTCGATTTGCGAACAACAAATCCTAATAGTTCTTTAAGAAACTTTTAGAGCCATTAGAACGGCTGATTTTGTGTAATGCTCTCCACCGTTGTTTTTTCACCAATGCTAATGACTGGCAGCTGTGACGTTATCGCTCTTGTCGAAAGCGAAACTAGCTGTGCAGACGACACAAAACACATCTGTTCACAGTGACGATAGAATCAAAACTGATTCAATTTTTGTTAAGAAGTTTCTTTTTATGTGATTTCGTTTGTAGCTTTTTCACTAATGGGCTACCCTAACGGCTATAAAAATAGCCGCATACAGAATTTTAATGTCGATTATTTCATTTCGAATTTGCATTTCATTGAAAAAAAAACTATCAGGGTACTGTACGGGATTCATTCCTGCCTTTCAGAATGACCAAATTGTGGAACTCACTACGATATTAAACACTTTTCGGAACATTTTCCTCGAACGATTTGTTGTACAGCAGCAGATATTTTGTTCTGTTCCTCAGAATGCGTTCTGATTGGCTGGTGTTGACATGGGTCAAATGAGACAGGTTTTTCAATTGTGTACTATTGAAATACTTCAATGCTTTTGCTATACACGTTTAAGTTGAAAAATTTCAATTCTATTGGTAGTTAGATTATATAAATCCTTTCATAGTTCACTAAGCTATGAGCTTTCAAAATACGAGAAAGGCAAACGCGCTTTATGAATTATCCTCTTTGATACTCGTTTATACCAAACATTTCAGAAAAGTTTAATTTTGAATTATTTGAGATTATGTCACAAAACTGAAAATTTTATCATAAAATTGTTATCATATATCTGATGGCATGTAACAAAAATTATGTTGATTCGTTAGATACAACAATAGATATTTACGATCAAAAACTTAAGTCGTATTGACGACAAAATATTTTTATGGCTATTTCTGAAGATCAAGTAATACCTGTTCCAAGTTTTATACTAATGCGTGCAGTAGTTCCGGAGTTATGCCGTTACAAACAGTACACTCCCTTTTCTAGAGGTACTTACTGCACCCTCCCCTCACGAATATCCTTATAATCATGTCTAATTTCTCTTCAGGATGTCGGACGACAGCCCAGTGGAAATGGTTGTTCAATCAAATCCGACTGGTACAAGAAGAAGAGGAGCGCAGTGAGCAAGGTGGATCGATCAAGTTGAGGGTGATCTTCGAAGCATCCATGTTTTGAGTGGCTGGCGACGAGCAAGAAGACGTATTTTGATACAGCAAACGACACCCCAGGACTATAGCTGTTAGGTAAGGCAAGTAAGTTCTTTTCGAAAAGTACCGATTCTCGTCAAATTAGATATTTTTTTCAAAGACCCCTGTGTTAAGGACACTTGCTTCGCTCCCTCCTCCCATAAAAATATTCTTATAACCATTTCTGAAAAGCAAGAAATATATATGCCAAGTTTGATAGCAATCCGTTAAGTAGTTTCGGAGATACGGCATCACAAACATTACACCCCCCTCTTCCCTTTTTGAAGGCACTTGATACATCTACCCCCAAATAATCATATCTAATATATGTAAAATGTTTATATGGCCTTAAAAAGTATCGAATCTCTTCAAATTAAACAATTGTTTTCATGACCAGGGGGGGTTAAGGACACTTTCTATGCTCCCTACCCCATTAAAATACGTTTATAACCATCTCAAAAGAGCAAGAAGTATCTGTGCCAGGTTTGGTTTCTATTAGTTCAGTAGTTCCGGAGTTATGCTGTTTTAAACATTACACCCTCCTTTTAAGTGTACTTGCTACATCCACCCCCCGTATAGTCATACAGAAGGTATGCAAAATACTTCTGTGGTCTTCAGAACGTATCGATTCTCGTCAAGTTATATAAAATTTTCCATGACCCCTCCCTGTTAATGACACTTGATACGCTTCCTCTCCTATCAAAATATCCCTAGGTCAACCTCTTAATTGCAAGAAGTACCTGTGCCAGCGGTTTCCTTTGTCATTCTTTTGGGCACATGTTTTTTCTCATTACTGCATAAATATCAGGAAAATAGTTATGTGTTTTTTGCATGGATATTTTTCAGTGTTTTAATTCTCATGACATTATTTTAATTAACGTTGTTTTGAACGGCAAATTGAGTTTTTATTCACTCACTACCCTGTAATGTCAAAACTGAAAATCGTATCGAATTTCAATCTTAACGTGTGAAAATCGATTTAACATTCCATGAGATGTCGAAGTAAGTTCCACTTTAGAGTTTTTCATAATTATTTATGGTATTTTCAGAGTCGGTATTCAGGAACTAGCACAACCAAAAATGATTCATAAGGTCATAAATTAATACACCAACCAATTACATTTTCTATATCGGTATGAATTTTAAAAACTCATCATACCGTAATTCCAGAATCGGATAAAATTCACCAATCTTGTATGGAACCATAGGTCCTTTAATTTGAATTTTTGTTTTTGGCTATCAAAATCTGCCAACCCGATAAACCTGATTATTTTTTGTGAAATGTAGTAAGATATTTCATAGGATTTTAGGACCTCTCATTTGAATCATAGATGGTTCTTAGATTTCATTGGAATCTTAGATCGGTTCAGCCATCTACGAGAAAAATGAGTTGGATTATTTTTATTTAGTTTCACATATTATCCTGTGGTTCCAAAACCAGACGTCGGATCCAAACGTAATTCAGGAACCTTGTTTGTGAGTATACTACTTTTCATATGAATCTGAGTTTTTAAAAAATGGTTTAGCCATTTCCGAGAAAGTTGAGCGAAATTTTTTGTCACACACGCATTTGCTGATCTCGACGAACTGAATCGAATGGTATATGTGAGTTATCTTCTTTCAGCTTTTATTACTGTAAGTAGTTTAAATCTAAATAATTATGGAATTACTTTCAACTTGAAAATGCTGCCATCATCTAGTTTACATGACATACTCGAACGATTATGTTGCTAAAAACGAATCGTGCTAAAATCGGTCCGAGGAAAAATGTAATGAAAAAAAATGCTGTACACAGTCTTTTTGGTACTTAGAAACAATTGATTGTAGTATTATAAAAAATCGTGTTTCATTTGGCTCCGAAACAGCGCCTTATTATCAAACGCGTAAAACTCCTTCTACTGGAATAAGGCGAAAAGTCGTTTACACAGAAATATCGATATATCCGTTAAAAATGGACGGATTTTGACAATCTTGGCTTGCTGGACAGCTATTGCCGTGCGAAATATAAGTCTAAAAACATATTATGTTTTCAAGGTCAGTTGTGACAGACATTATCAAAACCTGTTTTAATCCAACTAGTGGTGTAAGGATACTCTTCGCATGTACATATAATATTGTGGTATTCTATTCAAAAATTTTCTCTTCGATTTAAAAAAAACAAGAGATTGTTTGTGCATTAACTAGTATAACATAAAGAATAAAACAGTGCTTTGATTGCGTAGGTCATCCTTAAGAAAACCGGGAACCAGGATACCCGGAATAGGTTTGTTTAGTTGCCTACTGATAATGACTATCGATTTGTGTAGTTTTGAGACCAGTAAAGAAATTTTTTTATGATTTTTGTTACGCCGGTATAAGTGACGGTGTACAATATTGAACACACTTTACCCTATAACTCCGGAACCGGAAGTCGGATCCAGATGAAATTCAGGAATTCCATATGGGACCGGAGACCTTTGATTAAAATCTGAGTTTGTGGAAATCGGTCAAACCATCGCTGAGAAAAGTGAGTGAGATCCATTTTGGTATATATGACCACTATTTATGGTACTTCCGGAACCGGATACCGGGAACCAGGATAGCCGGAATCGTTTCGTTTAGTTGCCTATTGATAATGACTATCGATTTGTGTAGTTTTAAGACCAGTTTAGAAATTTTTTTACGTTTTTTGTTTCGCCGGTTTAGGTGACTGTGTACAATATTGAACACACTTTACCCTATAATTCCGGAACCGGAAGTCGGATCCGGATGAAATTCAGGAATTCCCTATGGGACCGAAAGACCTTTCATTTGAATCTAAGTTTGTGGAAATCGGTCAAACCATCGCTGAGAAAAGTGAGTGAGATCCATTTTGGTATATATGACCACTATTTCTGGTACTTCCGGAACCGGATACCGGGAACCAGGATAGCCGGAATCGGTTTGATTAGTTACCTATTGATAATGACTATCGATTTGTGTAGTTTTGAGACCAGTTTAAAAATTTTTACGTATTTTGTTTCGCCTATTTAAGTGACGGTATACAATATTGAACACACTTTACCCTATAACTCCGGAACCGGAAGTCGAATCCGGATGAAATTCAGGAATTCCATATGGGACCCGAAGACCTTTCATTTGAATCTGAGTTTGTGGAAATCGGTTAAACAATCGCTGATAAAACTGAGTGAGATCCATTTTGGTATATATGACCACTATTTCTGGTACTTCCGGAACCGGATACCGGGAACCACGATAGCCGGAATCGGTTTGTTTAGTTGCCTATTGATAATGACTTTGTGTAGTTTTGAGACCAGTTTAGATTTTTTTTACGTATTTTGTTTCGCCGGTTTAAGTGACGGTGTACTATATTGAACACGCTTTACCCTAAGACTCCGCAACCGGAAGTCGGATCCGGATGAAATTCAGGAATTTCGTATGAGATCGGAAAACCTTTCATTTGAATCTAAGTTTGTGGAAATCGGTCAAACCATCGCTGAGAAAAGTGAGTAAGATCCATTTTAGTATATATGACCACTATTTCTGGTACTTCCGGAACAGGATACCGGGAATCAGGATTGCCGGAATCGGTTTGTTTAGTTGCCTATTGATAATGACTATCGATTTGTGTAAGTTTGAGACCAGTTTAAAAAATTTTTTACGTGTTTTGTTTCGCCGGTTTAAATGACGGTGTACAAGATTGAACACCCTTTACCCTATAACTCCGGAACCGGAAGTCGAATCCGGATGAAATTCAGGACTTTCGTATGGGACCGGAAGACCTATCATTTGAATCTAAGTTTGTGGAAATCGGTCAAACCATCGCTGAGAAAACTGAGTGAGATCCATTTTGGTATATATTACCACTATTTCTGGTACTTCCGGAACAGGATACCGGGAACCAGGATTGCCGGAATCGGTTTGTTTAGTTACCTATTGATAATGACTATCGATTTGTTTAGTTTTGAGACCAGTTTAAATTTTTTTTTACGTTTTTTGTTTCGCCGGTTTAAGTGACGGTGTACAATATTGAACACACTTTACCCTATAACTCCGGAACCGGAAGTCGGATCCGGATGAAATTCAGGAATTCCGTATGGGACCGGAAGACCTTTCATTTGAATCTAAGTTTGTGGAAATCGGTCAAACCATCGCTGAGAAAACTGAGTGAGATCCATTTTGGTATATATGACCACTATTTCCGGTACTTCCGGAACCGGACACCGTGAACCAGGATAGCCGGAATCGGTTTGTTTAGTTGCCTATTGATAATGACTATCGATTTGTGTAGTTTTGAGACCAGTTTAGAAATTTTTTTACGTATTTTGTTTCGCCGGTTTAAGTGACGGTGTACAATATTGAACACACTTTACCCCATAACTCCGGAACCGGAAATCGGATCCGGATGAAATTCAGGAATTCCGTATGGGACCTTTCATTTGAATCTGAGTTTGTCAAAATCTGTTCAGCCATCTCCGAGAAAACCTAGTGAGATTATTTGACACATACGCACACATACACACACACACACAGACATTGCTCAGCTCGATGAACTGAGCCGAATGGTATATGAGACTAGTCGGTTTCTCAAGTGATTGCATAACCTTTCTATTTGAGAAAGGCAAAAACTGAAAATTTGACATAAAACTTTGTATAACTCAAAAAGTAAACATACGATCTCAAAACTATTCAATAGCGTTCAGGGTGACGGGAAGACCTTTCATTTGCGACTAGTTTGATCGAAATCGGTCCATCCATCTCTGAGATCTCGACCTCTTTGTTGACAACACACATACAGACACACACATACACACATGGACATTTGCTCAGTTCGTCGAGCTTAGTTTTCATTTTTGAGGAGTAGCCGATAGCCAAGAATTGGTAAAATTTTGGATCAATTCGCGATTTACGATCGATTTACGCTCCTCCTCGGAATCAGTTCACATACTCGCCTTGGGGAGACGTCTGAAATTGGCAGGATGGCTTTCATCTGCAGCAGATTCTAAACTCTTCTGATCTCTTATTTCTATTTGTCAATAATTTTAATTTATTTCCATTACTTATTTCTCATGTATACTTTTCCTTATAATCGTCAATACAGGGTCCGCCATGTAACTTTTTTTTAAACATGCTATAAAACACAAACGGTTCATTCGATTTCAAAATTTATTTGTACAATCCTTCCCGCTGCAAGCTGCATACAATCAAAAATGTACTAAAAAACTGGACCGACCGTATGGCGTACTGTAAGGCCAGGGGAGGCAACCATTTGAATAAAATTATATTCCACAATTAGAATAGTAAGTAAGTGTTTACAAAGTGCCATTTTGTAAAGTTTTGAATACCTTTTCTAGTGGTTCCACGTTTTTGTAAATTGAATATAAATTAATCCTCGTGACACGTATTAATTTACAAAAACAGAAATTTACTCACCAGTGCAGAAAAAAATGATCGTGCTCCTGCACATACGACAATACAAAAACATCTGAAATTACGTCGGTACGTGCGTTACCTAATGCTCCACCAAAATTGTCGTCGCCTCTGCGCACTTAGCCTTTTCATAAAAGCCAATCGGCCAACGCCTTCGGGCAACCAGCCCTCTAACCTATGTAATATTTTTAGATGGTTTTATTGATGATATTACCCCACCACGACGGTATACCTGAAGAAATTTCAAATACATCACGAAACATGGAATTTCAATCTGACCGACGAAACAAACTCACCTAACGAGCCTAAAATTATTGATATCGGATAATCCATACCGAGAAAAAAGGCGGGTGGGTAATGTCAGAGACATAACAGGATGTCGTGAATACGGAAAAACTGCCACGCTCCCATCACTTTTCCGAATATCAGTTAGTTGATTGATTGTATGAATTGTGCAAGCTTTCCCCTTTTTCAGTAATAGAGTTTGAAGCGATGCACCTACAATGAAGTACAGATTAGTTACATTAAACAGCTACTATTCTACAACTATATATTCCAAACTTGAAACAATTCCTTTCTAATTTGCTAATATAGGAGGCTAGGTACGGCAAATTTGTAGTTTATTTTTATTGAAGCTATGAAGTTCGAATATCTGATTCTTCTCGAAATTTCAGTACGAGACAATTGCAATGGCCTGGTCTGAAATGTATCGACGATCTTCGGTATGCAAGAGTAATTTTAATAAAAATAATAATAATAATAATAATAATAATAATAATAATAATAATAATAATAATAATAATAATAATAATAATAATAATAATAATAATAATAATAATAATAATAATAATAATAATAATAATAATAATAATAATAATAATAATAATAATAATAATAATAATAATAATAATAATAATAATAATAATTAATATACAATACAGATTAATCTGTATATATGGCAATCCTGTTTCGCATGGCATATTTTCACACGGACCTATACTCTGGTAGGAAATATTGAAAGTTTAATTAAACTAATTAAATGATTATCTGTGGCACTAAAAAGTACCTTGAATTGTCACAATCAACAAGATCTGCATTTAGATCTGAGATGGTTCTCGTGTGTGTCTTGTTTCGGCAACAGTTGTTCAGAAAATGGTAGGAAAGCGACAAAATTCAACTAGTTCTTTACGATGACCTTTAGCACTGAAAAGTGCTTTGAATTGTCTGAAAAGCACTGAAAAATGCTTTGATTGGGCCTTGCTGGACTTTTTGGCTGCCTTTCTAAGAGTTTTCTGTGCCATCGTGCTGACGGTGTCTCGTACGTTCTGAGTCCAAAGTATGCACGATTCCCTGCCAAAACACGTCTATGAATTTCTCTGCTGGTGTCATTATCGGCGGTCACCAGTGAGCCCAAATACACGAACTCGTCAACCACCTCGATATTGTCACCGTCTATCAATATTCGTGGTGGGAGGCATAGTGTTTCTTCTCTAGAGCCTCTTCCTCTCATGTATTTTGTTTTCGACACATTTATGGCCAGTCTGATACGCCTAGCTTCAGCTTTCAGTCCGATGTAGATTTCCGTCATCTTCTCAAGGTTACGTGTCACAATATCAATATCGTCAGCGAAGCCAAAAAGTTGTTGCAATACACATTCAAGTTGAAAATTTTCGATTCTATTGGTAGTTAGATTTTATTGGTTATTGGTTATTACCATGAAAACATCATTTGCTTCCGCAATTCTGTGATTTTTGTATAGGGAAAATTCTAAGCCTAGTTGTATTTTGTAATGGTGAAAAGGAACTTATATACGAATTGTCTAACTAATACAGAGAGCGAATCGATTCAATTGAAGCTTGCATCGATTTTTGTCGGAATTTGCTCATAATATTATGTGACATTAAATCTAATGGTTCTATATTTGTGAGTCTGTGTAACTCATTTGTACTAAACCAGAGAGGACGCTTCAAGATCATTTTCAGAATTTTATTCTGAATCCTTTGAAGCGTTTTCTTCCTGGTGGAACAACAACTTGACCAAATTGGTACTGCATAAAGCATGGCTAGTCTGAAAATTTGTTCGTTAATTAATAATTTGAGCTTAGAATATCTGTTTATAATAGGATATAAACAATTAATATATTTATTACACTTTACCTGGATTCCTTCTATGTTATCCTTGAAAGTTAATTTTTTGTCATACGTTAAACCTAAGTATTTTGCTTGCTCAGACCATGACAATTCCAAGGCATTCAATTTGAGAATGTGATTATTGTTTTTTTAAGAAAAGAAGCTCTTGGCTTATGAGGAAAGAAAATTAATTGCGTTTTTGCAGCATTTGTTTTAATGTTCCATTTTGAGAAATAATCACTGAAAACATTTAAGCTTCTTTGCAGGCAACAGCAGATCACTCTTAGATTTCTACCTGTGGCTAACAGACTTGTGTCGTCACAGAATAGCGATTTCTGACAACCAACGGGTAGATTTGGAAGATCAGAAGTGAAAATATTATACAAGATTGGAGCTACGCTTCAAACCTGCGGAACACCTGCTCGTACGGGTAGCAATTCATATTTACAATTCTGATAGCTATGTTGAAGAGTACAATCAGTTAAATAATTTTGAAATATTTTGATCAAATAAATAGGCAATTGGAAATCAGACATTTTTGCTTTTAAACTTTTGTGCCAAACACTGTCGAATGCTTTTTCTATGTCTAGAAGAGCAACTCGAGTGTATAACCCAAAAGTTTTATTTACTTTTATCTTGTTCGTTACTCTTACAAGTTGATGAGTAGTTGAATGTTCATGACAAAATCCAAACTGCTCTGGTAAAAAAATTGAATTCTCATTTATATGAGACATCATTCTAAACAAGATAATTTTTTCAAAAAGTTTGCTGATAGAAGAAATTTAGCTAATTGGTCGATAACTTGATATTTCTGCTGGGTTTTCATCTGGTTTGAAGATATCAATTACTTTAGCGTTTTTCCATCTTTTTGGGAAGTAAGCTAAAGAAAAACACTTGTTGAAAATTTTAACCAAGAGTCTCAAGGCAACATCGGGAAGATTTTTAATAAGAATATTAAAAATTCGTGTTTTTAAGTTTCATTATTTTTATTTCGTTTCACATATCATCCTGTGATTCCACAATTAGAAGTCGGATCCAAATGTAATTCAGGAACCTTGTTTGTGAGTATACTACTTTTCATATGAATCTGAGTTTTTAAAAAATGGTTTAGCCATCTCCGAGAAAGTTGAGCGAAATTTTTTGTCACACACGCGTTTGCTGATCTCGACGAACTGAGTCGAATGGTATATGTGAGTTATCTTCTTCCAGCATTTATTACTGTAAGTAGTTTAAATCAAAATAAATGTGGAATTACTTTCAATATGAAAATGCAGTTGTATGTTAAGGTTACATGTCATACTCGAACGATTATGATGCCAAAAACGAACCGTGCTAAAATTGGTCCGAGACAAAATGCCATGAAAAAAGATGCTGTAAACAGTCTTTTTGGTACTAAGAAACAATTGTATGTAACATTATAAAAAATCGTGTTTCATTGGGCTCCAAGACAGCGCTTTTTTTTATAAAAAATATTTTATTCAGGCCAATTTGCGTACAAGCTTTACGTGGCCGAATGAGTCATGTTTTTATTAGATAAAATAATTTTTTTACCGTTGGATCTCGTTGTCACCCTTTTTCTAGGGGGAGAGGAGCTTCCATTTTTATCTTGCGATGAGTGAGGGGCACTTTGTTCGTGGCTCGTCTCGTCCTCCATTGCCGCATCGGTGGTATCGTTGTTGGCTTCCGTTTTTTCTTCGTTTTCCTTGTAATTCGCATTCTTGGGTTGGTTGTTAGTTGCTGTAGACGCGCCTTGTTGTGCATTAATTGCGTGGGTTTGATGGTACCACAGGAGTACTGCGCTCACTAGTTTCCGTTGTTGGGCGGTTGTCCTTATTTTTGTTTAAAGATGTCCTTTTTACAGTTTCAGTGCAAGGTTTGCCGTAGTGTGCAGGTTGTTCACAAAACTGACATGTAACCAGTTGATTTTCATACGTAATCAGCGTTTTACACGGATGTATCCCGTCCTGATCACAAATGATGTAAGATGGAATTGCTTTACGTAGTTGCATACGCACGACTCGCACGCCATTCCGGATACCCGGAAAAAAATTTCGCCATACTTCCCTTTCGATGGAAAGAACTTCACCGTACTGCGACATACATTCCCGAACATACCCCTCGCTGGTCTGCGGGGGAAGGTCATGCACGCGTACTTCTATGGCATTGTCCACCATGTACACAGGGATTTTATATTTAACATTGTCATGATCAATACTGTGCACCCCGTTATTAACCGAAGCAAATGCAATTGCATCTTTTTCACGTTTGAACATAATGTACACATAGTTAGACGCCTTGTTGAATTGAATCTCACTTACATCAGTAACGTTTAGATGCATTCGTTCCTTAAGCAAGATTTCAATTTCGGTTGCTGCTGGCCTAACTTTGCAGCGCTTGAAATCAATACAAATTGAATTTGGCCTTGTAGGCCAAGTTTCAGGCTTTGTTAAATCGTATTTGCCCATTTCGTACACTCTTTTGTTCACTACACTTTATTGTTTTTGTTTCTATCGTCTCGACCGTAAGCAATTGTCGACTGTGTCTGATGAGATGCCAGCACGAACTGAAGACAGCGCTTTATCATCAAACGCGTAAAACTCCTACTACTGGAATAATGCGAAAAGTCGTTTACACAAAAATATTGATATATCCGTTAAAAATGGACGGATTTTGACAATCTATGGCTTGTTGGACAACTATTACCGTGCGGAATCAAAGTCTAAAAACATATTCTGTTTTCAAGGTCAGTTGTGACAGATATAGTCAAAAAACCTGTTTTATGTGAAGCCTTTCTCATGTACAATATTGTGGTATTCTAAACAAATTTTTTCACTTCGATTTTTAAAAGAAACCAAGCGATTGCTTGTGCATTAACTAGTATAACATACAGATTGCAACAGTGCTTTCCTCGCGTAGGTCATCCTTAAGAAAACGAAGTGGGTTCACTATTATATGCACCTCCGGCACCGGAACCCGAGAACCGGTATAATCGAAGTCGGTTCGTACGGCCACCAACTAACATGACGTACAAACTCTACTAGTTTTTATTCACATTTTGAAGATTTTACACAATTTTTCCATCGCACTCTAAACGACGATTTAAATATTCGTTGTATCCGAAAATATGCAGTAATTTTTGGTAGGACCATAACACCTTTCATTTGACCCTAAGATTGGGAATAAGGGTTTTGGGTCCAGTTTACAACATTTTTTACGTTTTTTGTTCCGCCGGTTTAAGTGACGGTGCACAATATTGAACACACCCTATAACTCCGGATCCGGATGAAATTCAGGAATTCTGTATGGAAGCGTGAGACCTTTCATTTGAACCTTTGTTTGTGGAAATCGGTTAAACCATCGCTGAGAAAAGTGAGTGAGATCCATTTTGGTAGATATGAACACTATTCCGGTGCTTCTGGAACCGAATACCGGGAACCAGGATAGCTGAAATCGGTTTGTTTAGTTGCCTACTGATAACGACTATCGATTTGTGTTGTTTTGAGATCAGTTTAGAAATTTTTACGTTTTTTGTTTCGCCGGTTTAAGTGACGGTGTACAATATTGAACACACTTTACCCTATAACTCCTAAACCGGAAGTCGGATCCGGATGAAATTCAAGAATTCCGTATGAGGCCATGAGGCCTTTCATTTGAATTAGAATTTGTCAAAATCGGTTCAGCCATCTCCGAGAAAACCTAGTGAGATTATTTGACACATACACACACAGACATTGCTCAGATCGATCAACTGAGTCGAATGGTATATGACACTTGGGCCTCCGGGCCAATTTTTACTAGTCTTTTTTTCAAGTGATTGCATAACCTTTCTATATGAGAAAGGCAAAAACTGAAAATTTGACATAAAACTTTGTATAACTCAAAAAGTAAACATACGATCTCAAAACTATTCAATACCGTTCAGGGTGACGGGAAGACCTTTCATTTGCGACTAGTTTGATCGAAATCGGTCCATCCATCTCTGAGATCTCGACCTCTTTGTTGACAACACACATACAGACATACACACACGGACATTTGATAAGTTCGTCGAGCTGAATCGATTGGTATATGACCCCCGGAAAATTTTTCGAAAGTTTGAACGAATTCTATAAATATTTCTATATATAATAAAAAAGGTAAAAACCGGCCAACCAATCCAGAGCCGCAGTAGGTTGGCCGAGTTAGGAAAAATATGTCGAACACATCAATTGCTCCAACAAACGTTTTCATTAGTTAAAACAGATTAGTATACATAATTTTTAATTATGTAGGTACGTGAAAAAACTCTCCTTCTTGGTTTTGGAGTTTTTTTATTAATTATTTTGGACTTAGTTTCGGTAGCATTAGTGAACTTTTTCAGCTTCACTTGCACGACCTAATTCGAGCGGTGAGAGGGGTATTTCAAATAATGAAATACCTAACTGAGCGGCGAGATGGGTATTGTCGTGAATACGACTTACTTGACTATGGGGCGCCTTTTCAAAATTTACCCTCTGAGAGAGTGATAAGTTTTTGATCGTAAATATCTCCTGTTATATCTAATGAATCAACATAATTCTTGCTACATGCCTTCGGAAATATGATCACAATTTTATGATAAAACTTTCAGTTGTGTGACATATTCTCAAATAGTTCAAAATTAAACTTTTCTGAAATGTTTGGTATAAACGAGTATTAAAGAAGATAATTCATAAGGAGCGTTTGCCTTTCTCGTATTTTAAAAGCTCATAGCTCAGTGATCTGTAGAAGGATTTATATAATCTAACTACCAATAGAATCGAAAATTTTCAACTTGAACGTGTATTACAGCAATATTGAAGTATTTCAATAGTACACTATTGAAAAACCTGTTTGATTTAACCCATGACAGCACCAGCCAATCTGAACGCGAGATGTCTGCATCTATACAAGAGCATCCATATAAAAGTTGAATGGTTCATTTTTCCTACCATTTGCTGAGCAACTCTTCCCGAAACAAGACACACGAGAGCAATATCGAGGACCTGTCGTCTCACTGTTTCCCGATATGAATGCACGAGACACCGTCAGCACAATGACACCGAAAATCGGTAGAAAGGTAGCCAAAAAGTCCAACAAGGCCCATTGCCGAAACAAGACACACACGAAAACCATCTCAGATCTCATTATTTCCTACCAAAAGATTCATCAAGATGGAAGCTAAATAAATTTGCACCGTCATTAACATATTCAATTACGAACGGCAATGCGAAAGTGATGATTTTGAACACATCTTTATTCTAGTATACAAATATGCCGTGCGAAATAGAGTTGAACAAATTGAACAAATGAAAGATATGAACAAATGAAAGATATGAACAAATGTTTCCACTTGATTTGCGCATTCTACTTTCCAGGCGTATCAGAACTGGATAAACTTAAAGCAATCCTAAATATTTCTTTATCACAGTGATGTGGTCGTCCTGAAAAGGACGGGGTTTTCAACTCCTCGTCGTTACGGATGGCCAATTCAATTCCAACACTTCGGCAGCCAAGTACTCCATCACTGCCGCCAGATAGACCGATGCACCCGCACCGACACGCTCGGCGTAGTTCCCCTTCCGAGGCAAAAGATGGATTCTGCCACCAACTGGGAACTTCAGACCAGCACGGTTTGAGCAGGACTTTGCCTTGCCCTCAACTGTTCCTCCTGTGTGCGTGTTTCTGCGTAAAAATTCCATAAGATGCTGTTAACAGCTCGACAGCCAATTCAGTATTACTGGCTGCCGCTCATTTTGTTTTTGCATGAATATCTGTTTATTAATTTTATTTTTGTATATTACATCAACATTTTGCAGTACAAGTGTTTTGACCCTTTGGCCTTTCATCTTTGTTGTTCATACGATTCGTTATTAATATTAAGTGTTTTAGTTACTCTTGTTTTACATACTAATGTTTAATCATAATATTTATTTTAATTATTTATAAATTGTCTACCTACTTATAACTATCCCTAATCTAATACGTACAAATTTTGAATTATTTGTATTTCAGAGATTGAGCACCTCTCTTCAAATTTCGTGCAGTATTGTTCGAATTTCTGTTCTAGCATATCCAGTGAGGCCATCTCATGTACTTCACTAGTACTTGTCCAAGGGGGTAGATTTAGAATCATCTTTAAGATCTTACTTTGAATGCGCTGAAGCCTAAGTTTGTGTGTTCGTGCACAGCCCCGCCAAACAGGGACTGCGTATTCAATTGCGGGGTAGATGATTTGTTTATAGACAGCCATCTGATTCTTCAGGCATAGTTTAGATGTTCTACAAATCAGCGGATACAGAGACCTAATGAGTATGCTGCATTTTTGTACGATTTTGTCAACATGTGACCTGAATATCAGATGTCTGTCAAAGGTGAGTCCTAGATAGATAACTTCGTTGGACCATTGAATGACCTCATCACCGAATCGTATTCTGCATTCGTCTGATGGAACAAGTTTTGGAGATCTTGAATGTGGAAACAAGATGACCTGAGTTTTTGCTGCATTGATCACAATTTTCCAGCTTGTAAATTATTCCGTTAAAGCGTCCAGACCTGTCTGTAGTTTATTCTTCAGAGCATTAATGACACGACCTTTGTAAAGAATGGCAGTATCATCAGCAAATTGTGACAGAACACCACCACCTGGAAGAGGTGGGATGTCTGATGTGAAAATGTTGTATAGAATGGGACCTAGGATACTTCCCTGGGGTACACCAGCAGGAATAGTAAATCTTTCTGAAAGTGCATTATTCAGAGAAACCTGGAATGCTCTATCTGCAAGATAATTTTTGATAATTTTAATAAGATACATGGGAAAATTATACCGATGCAGTTTGAACACCAGTCCATCGTGCCACACATTATCGAATGCCTTTTCAATATCCAATATTGCCGTGGCAGTCGTTTTGGACACTGATTTGTTTTGCTGGATGACGTTGTTAACCCTTGTGAGTTGGTAGATGGTGGATCTTCCTATATTCTGTTCATCTGCGAAAGCAAGAATTCGCCTTTGTATTGACTTTTCAAACAGCTTGGATAGGGCAGAGAGTAAGCTGATGGGCCGATAGCTCTTGGAAAAGGAAGGATCTTTCCCCGGTTTCAAAACTGGGATAACTTTAGCTAACTTCAACTGTGAAGGGAAGTAACCAAGCTCCCAGCAACTGTTAAAAATTTTAGCTAAGAAGACAAATGAGCGAATACTCAAATGTTTCAGCTCAATATTGAATGTGTTGTCGAAACCGGGGGCCTTCATATTTTTGGATTTTTTCACAAAAGCCATCAGCTCATTCGCAGTGACTCTACTTTCCTCAGGAACCAAGCTGTCTGATTGGTCAACCTCAGCTACGCTATCAGCAACGGTTCTTTCATATGGACTAACAATGTTAAGTCCTAAATTGTGAGAACACACAAACTGCTGGCCTAGCGCATTTGCCTTCTCTACTGGTGTGATTAAAGGTATTCCTTCAGCTGCGTCCTGGGGTGGCAGCAGAGGAGGAATAGGCTTCGGTTTTTTCTTAAGCACCTTCGTTAAGGACCAGAAGGGCTTTGAATGTGGGAGAATTTCACGAAGCTTTTGCTGGAAGTTCTTGTTCCGAAGCTCAGATATCCTTTCCTGGATTATCCTAGTTAAGTTGTTATAAGTAGTCTTCCTATCTAGGATGCCAGTTCGTTGATACTGCCTCCGGTAGATATTCCGAAGTCGGATGAGTTTCTTGGTGACACTGTCGATTTGAAGAGAGGAACTCGACATATGTTGTACTGGAACCGTCCTATCACGAGCGACTGTGATTGAATGCTAGAAGGAAGATAGGGCCGCATCGATTTCCATCGGGGAATCAAGTGGCAAATCGATATTAATAAGTTGGTCGGCGATATGTTGAAATTAGACCCAATCGGTGCGATAATAGTTCCTCCGAGGTTGAATAGACACTGTTTCTGGTGAAGATCCCAACGTCAATATTACTGGAAAGTGGTCAGAAGAGAGCTCGTAGAAGACAACCGGAGAGCTGTCTATGGCGATGTTGCTGATGAATACATCCAAAATGGAATGAACTCCCGATCTGGAAAGTCGCGTTGGTTGATCCGGAGTGAAGATGTTGTATTGTCCAGCTTCGTAATCTTCGGCAAGTACGAATCCGTTTCGATTCTGTCTTCTGTTTCCCCACAGCTCATGCCGTGCGTTCAGGTCCCCAGCAATGATGAATTTGTTCTGTCGTCGAGTGAGCATAGCCAGATCTCGCTTCAATGATGCACACGTACCATCTCGAAGATTGATTTGTTTGGGGCAGTACGCTGCAATGATGATGATGGGTCCCATCGTCGTTGTAATCTCAATTCCGATGGCTTCTATGAGTTGCAATTTAAAGGCTGACAGAAGCCTGTGCTGAATGGATCGTTTAATGGCAATGGCAACTCCCCCTCCTCTGGTAGTTGCCCTGTCGAGCCTGTGAATCCTGTAATTGGAAATAAAAATAGAAATTTCAGGTTTAAGATGAGTTTCAGTTAAAATAGCAATATCAGCATTCTTCTCTTGAAGAAAGTCGGACAATTCAGCAGTTTTGCTCCTGAGTGAGCAAGCATTCCAATTTACTATAACCAACTCATTATATTGCATATTCGATGATGAATTTGCCTAAGGCGTTGATTTGATCTAACCGCGTTCTGCAGTTTCGTAGTTTTGTTGTCATTGTTTCAAAAATGACGATCAGTTGTTCAGCAGAAAATAAATCACCAGAGTCATCCTTTGCTTGTGGTTGATTATTGCCCCATCCAGGAGGGAATTTTGAGGAAGATTCTTTTTGTGATCCAGCGGCTGAATCTTTTGGATTGCTGTGAGGAAGTGGCGGCGAATTCGGAATATCCCTCTTCGTTGGGAGCCGTGGGAAATTAACTTCATCCTTCTGTGGAACATTCTTGCGCGTTGATTGTTTGCGGGACGCCTGTTGTCGAATTTTTGTGAACTCAGCACGTTTGGGACACGATTTGCTAGTAGATGGATGGTCGCCATCACAGTTCACACATTTTACAGCGATGTCATCTAGTAGGCAATCGTTGGTATTGTGTGGTTCGGCACATTTCCCGCACCGACTTTTCATGTGGCAATTCCTCGCTCCATGGCCGTAGTTCAAACAGTTCGTGCACTGTGTGACATCCCGATGTACCGGTTTATACTTTTGCCATTCGATGATTATGTGAAATAACGATTTAATCGTTTTCAGTTGACTCATGGTGATGGAGCCCTTCTCCAAATGAATCAGGTACAGTTGATCTCTAAACTTTTTGTCCGTATTATGTCGTTTCATTTTAAACACCATCAAAGGCTTTAGTCCAGCCTCCGACAGTGCCTGCTTTAGTTCGGAGTCCATCATGTCGGGTAGTCCTCGAAGTACAACCTTCATAGGTTTGTTGGCGGCAATATCGTGTGTGAAGTATTCCGCTTTTGTCTGCTTCAGATAACATTCCACTCCTTTGTAGTGGTTCAAAGCCGGAACAGTTATTTTGTAGCCTTCAGTACATAAACGGATTGTTGCCTGTAGTCCTTTGCTGATCAGTGTGTTGAAATCCGAGCGTAGAGTTGGTGGGAAGCCCTTCAGGTAGAAAGGCGGCATTTTTTCCTTCTTCTGCAGTTCCTCTTCGACATCTACTGGCAGATCAGCATATTGGTTTTTACTCAGCAAACGGTCGTTTACCTGTACATCACTTGGCTTCAGACGCTTAGCATCCTTTGGATCCTTCTCGGATCTATGGCGGTTTTTACCCATAGCTTGGGTAGGTAGACAACTGCGAATAAAAAATAAAACAAAATCGAAATTAGTCGTAGTAGGTTATTCGTCTATCCACATCGAGTGTTAGATGACGAATGACTAGCTGCCGCTCTGCTAACTCTCTCTTTTATATACTTTCACTGTTTCCCGTTCAGCGTATAGGAAAGGAATTCTAACAATGGGGACATCCGTCCACCTCTACCACTACCAGGTATAAAATGAAATGTGATGTGAGAAATAGCGTCATTTAAGTTAAAGCAGCTACTCTGAACGTACGAGACACCGTCAGCACGATGGCACCGAAAAGATGGCAGATTTGTACCGTCACTAACACATTCAAGTACGAACGGCAATGCGAAAGCCAATGTTGAACACATCTTTATACTAGTATGGGGTCGTGTGGAAATATGCCATGCGAAACAGGGTTGCCATATATACAGGTTAATCTGTATTATTAGTATTATTATTATTACTATCATTATTATTATTAGAATCACTCTTGCATACCGAAGATCGTAGATACATTTCAGACCAGGCCATTGCAATTGTCTCGTACTGAAATTTCGAGAAGAATCAGATATCCTCGAACTTCATAGCTTCAATAAAAATAAAGTACAAATTTGTCGTACCTAGCCTCCTATATTAGCAAATTAAAAAGGAATTGTTTCAAGTTTGGAATATATAGTTGTAGAATAGTAGCTGGTTAATGTAACTAATCTGTACTTTAATGTAGGTGTATCGCTTCAAATGCTATTAGTAAAAAAGAGGAAAGCTTGCACAATTCATACAATCAATCAACTAACTGATATTCGGAAAAGTGATGGGAGCGTGTCAGTTTCTGTCGTGAATACGACTTACTTTACTGTGGGGTGCCTTTTCAAAATTTAGCCTCTACATGCCATCGGAAATATGATCACAATTTTATGATAAAGTTGTGTGACATAATCTCAAATAGTTCAAAATTAAACTTTTCTGAAATGTTTGGTATAAACGAGTGTCAAAGTGAATAATTCATAAGGCGCATTTGCCTTTCTCGTATTTTGAAAGCTCAGTGATCTGTAGAAGGATTTATATAATTTAACTACCAATAAAATCGAAATTTTTCAACTTAAGCGTGTATAGAAAAAGTATTGAAGTATTTCAATAGTACACTATTGAAAAACCTGTCTCATTTGACCCATGTCAACACCAGCCAATCAGAACGCGTTCTGAGAAAGAGAACAAAATATCTGCTGCTGTATAACAAATCGTTCGAGAAAATGTTCCGAACAGTGTTTTATATCGTAGTAAGTTCCTCAATTTGGTCCTTCTGAAAGGCAGGAATGAATCCCGTACAGCATCCGGATAGTTTCTTTCAATGAAATGCAAATCCGAAATGAAATAATCGAAATTAAAATTTCATATGCTGCTATTTTTATAGCCGTTAGGACCGCCCATTAGTGAAAAAGCTACAAACGAAATCACGTAAAACGAAAGCTCTTAACAAAGGTTGGATCAGTTTGGATTCTATCGCCACTGCGAGTAGATGTATTTTGTGTCGTTTGCAAAGCTAGTTTCGCTTCCGACAAGAGCGATTACGTCACAGCTGCCAGTCATTTGCATTGGTGAAAAAGCAACGGTGGAGAGCATTACACAAAATCAGCCGTTCTAATGGCTCAAAAGTTTTCTAAAGAACTATTAGGATTTGTTGTTCGCAAATCGAAAGGAAATATCCTCAGTTTAATGCAAATCTAGAACAGTTTGGTTAGATTTGTGCACTTTTCGCTGTGTGAAATTCACAGTAATCGAGATCAAGTGAAGTCTTCTTTGTTTTTGCGAAAAATGTTCCAGAGTTTAATGTCGTAGAGAATTACGCAATTTAACCTTTCTGAATGCTAGAAACGAATCCCTAGAGCGTATTGATAGTTTCGTTCAATAAATTAGGCCTATTGTGTCATTGATCAACCCAGCGAATTAATGTTTCCTTTATTTTAAGATTATAATCGAAGATTTAAACGCTACACCTACACCAACCATATCAGTATCGCACCCACATACAACAGTTCAGCCTGGAATTAGATGACGGAAGTCAGCGGTATAAATCGAATTCAACTTATCACTCCCCATCACAAACGCTTTCATAAAAGGTTCTTTTAAGAGCCACCATTATTTTCTTATAAAGAACTATACTGGTTATTTCATAATATTTGTGTTTCAGAATATTAAATGTAACTAATCTGTGCTTTAGTTTAGGTGCATCGTTTCAAATTTTACATACAATTTCATACAATTGATCAACTAATTGATATTCGGAAATGTTAAGGAACATGTCAGTCGTTTTCGTATTCACGACATCCAGTTATGTCTCTGACATTACCCACCCGTCTTTTTTAGATATCGGTACGAAATGTCATCTAGAGTTTGAACGGAAAGATTTTTTTCGAACTTATTCACTACACATATATTTACTTCTTTTCAATAGATTTACAATATAGCTCAATGACTTCCCTAAAGCACATAAACTCTGTGCCTGACCTAACATCTATCAACACCATATATCGCCCGCCGGTTGAGCGATCTTACGACGTTCGTGCAAGGTTCTATTTAGAAATGTCCTGCTTTACAAGCCACCTCTAAGTCTAGATAGAATGTATAGTTTGCAGCGCCTGCGTAACAAATGCTACACGCTATAGACTTTGGAATGGAGTCCTTCGTCCAGTTAGTACCGCCCTGCGTAACAAACCGATACTAAGTCTAGTCGTGTGGTTAATCTGATTCGCCGCCTGCGTTAAAAAAAAGGAAGTAGATCGACCAAGGGATACAAAGTGCGAAAACAACGAGGAGCTCTGGTGTTTCGGAACCAATACTCTCAACAGTTAAGTCAAGAAGCCCCGATAAATTCAAAAACGGACCTTTTTATATTCCAAATATTGCTGCCTAACCAAAAATTGTATATATATCAGCTATACATATATCTGGAGTTCGATGCTAACTCTTAAATGCGAAATGTTCATTTCTGTCGTTTTACGTAAAGGGGTTCCATACTGGGCATTCTTGCCATGGCTATATGCGATTGCGATTTAATTGCTATGGCTATATGCGATTGCCGCGCGGTCGTGTCGCTTGTGTACATCATGAATTAACTTGTCTGAACATGCTTCCCTCGCTCAGTGGTACTGTTTTAACTGACTGATGCAATATGTTGTAATAGGTTGCCGTGACCAACATAAAAATCTACTAATGTACTATCTGTACTAGCTAAGGTATAGCGAATTTTGTTTTTAGAAGATCTTTTGATATAATTTCGGCCTGATTTTGATCTATGATGAAATTAGGGCTGTTGCATGCCACCTTACTTATTAAGCTTGATGATACCATCAAGCTGATAGCGCGGGTAGTAAATCAATAGGTTGTGTTGTCAGAATATAAAACTTTAGCTCTAAGATTTGTAGCGTGCACTACGGTGTTACGGAACTGTCTGCTGTATCGTTTCCCAGATCTACGAACAAGTGGCTTAAGCGCCACCTTTTACGAGGACCACTTGTCACGTTCAAGGTTGCCCGACTAGAAACTCCGCCTCAGAGCGGGTCAGATTACAATAATCTTGGGGAAAACGAAACGGAAGACGCAAACATCAAAGGGTACTCCGAGTCAAAGGTCGATCCCTAATAATCACCTAACGAATCCGCGAATAGACAACCGATTTTCCCAACCAACTCGCAGATTCCTCACTGGCAGAACCCCTAAGAACAACCAAATAATAGCCAGCGAAGAAACCAGAGTGGGGACTGTTTTCCCGAGCAGTCCAACCCAGAGTACTAAAACCCAAACTATAAACGAACGACCGCGAACCAGAGACCCTTTAAAAAGACAAAACTACCGGAATATTACTTCAAATGACAATACATAATCTCAAGAAACGTGAATCACTATCGAACATTTATTCGACCAACAAAACACCTAACGATTTCTATTTAAATTCGAACATTTATTCGAATTTCCTAACCACTAAAACTGTATTCGAACATTAATTCGACACACTACATATATTATCCTAACTTACTCCTAATTACATTTCCTATATACAAAACAATTACATTTTTATTTCCCGGTTCAGGGCCCTAGCAAGTGCGGGTGGAGATTCTGGACTGTACTATAATTTCGGAGCTTTTATATCACCCTGCGCAGGGATTTAGGCGTTTACTCACTCTTATAAGTCGACCAGCCTTCTTTCTGCTACCTGCTACGTTGTATTGCTGCGCACGGTACTAATTCCGCGCAGATGTGTCGCTGTCGATATTTGCGCTTCCTAGCGCAGATTCTCCGGGTGAGGTCCTCGGGTTGAAGGGTAACTGCTGGTAGTGTTGGACCTCAAAACAGCATACCAGCAACAAAAAACGGAGCAGAGTCCGGCACGCGGCGAATTTGCGATGGCCGCAGATGACACGTGGAATCGTAGTGTCCTTCGTTTTGATGGTAACTAACCATACGGTCACGAGCAGATGGATCAGGCGTGGTGGCAGGAGGACGGATGAACTTTGCTGGCGGTGCGGTTGTAGCTTCACCAAGCGCAAAATCTGAAATTAAAAGCCGTCGTACGGCTTTGATGGTCTTCGCACTTGCACGCAAAGTCTCCGCACTTTCAACTATCTCCTAACTGCGCTAATACCTGTTTCGAACACGATCTACACAAATTTAACCACTCTGATCTCTTCCACTGATCAAATTGAAATGATTGATCAGAGAAACTGTTAATCCTCAGATACGAGATTTTGGATTTAAGAAACCGGAAATCGCATTACGAACCCATATTGGACTACTCGGAACCGAACCGAATTCTCGTTTTCCCTTTAGTAGTTCACATCTAACCGTCTCATATCCCCAAATCAACGAACTTCGGGTCAATGTTTGAATATCAAGAACATGAAAAGTAAGTCGCATCGTCGCTTCGCGAGTCCAAAGGTCACGATACAGCAAAGAGAGACAGAATTGGAGAGAATAGGCAATCGGCATCTACGCAAGCGGCGCGTTCTAAATAGCCGCCCAATGTTCATTCTTCCAACTTTAGGTAGGGAAAGAAAGCTTAATCGATAAGCTAGGCAACCATATCGAAGTGACGGAAGCAAACTTTTTAATTGAAACCACGTGATTGCTACATAATACCCCAGCGATTTTTACGAAAATTTGGTTGAAGGAGTAAAACCAAATTTTCGTAATCGTAATCTGGACAAACAACAAAATATCGAGCCATACTGGTAAAGAAAATGCTCTCAAGAGAAAAAGATTTAAAGACTTATATATTACTCGCAATCACGATTAGAAACTTAATCTACTATATACAAAAAAAAACTGAAGTCATAAGGTTCAACATCGGTACAGAAACGAAGCATTTTCGACGTTTCGTCCGCTACTCTGTTGGCAGTTCACCCTCAATCACACTATAAACATAAATTCCCAAATTATGGCATTGCATCTAAAATATTAAAATTTTAGATCAAGCCGATTCCCATACAACACATATGACAGTACACTATAACATAACCGTATCAGGTTTGTTAGATCTCCGGACTACTCCAATCATAAGTTGGAAAGGTATCCTTCTTCTAACTCACCGCATTGCTTTATCTTCGAGAGAACCCCAGAACCTTTACTGGACAACTCTCTCTAAACGACAAACATGATATCCCATAAACGTACCCAAGACAGTAACTCTAACACCGAAATGCATCGGTCAATGAGAAATCTGCCAAATTATCTCCCAACAAAATTCTATTGTCTCAGCATGGTTTCTACACCGAGATATATTTCGGTCACATGAACACACATACTGAACCAACATAAACATTACCCTATGCATCCACTTTACATTATGTTTCTAACACCGAATCTGTTTCGGCCAAAATGAAACATAAAGAAAGCATAATAATACCCTGCCATAAAAAAGCTCCAAAAGCTTCATACATTACACGCACACAATGAACTACCAACCTAGCCCCGAAACGAAACGAAACGTCAAAATGAAGTAAACAATATACATAATTGGAGTGGAGTGTGGTGTTGTGGATAGGAATTAAATTCCTTAAATTCACAGGTAAGTAATTTAAATAGAGCTAGAAATCACCGAAACGGTAGATTAGCAGTAGGCAAGTTTATTAGTAACTATTTTTTTCTTTTCCTTTTATGACAGGAATCCATAGGAGGAGATACACCAGGAAAAACCGACATCGCTCCCGGGACGTCCTGAAACGCAGTTGGTTTTGAAGAAACCTTTGGATACCGGAAATGAGAGTTTTACTCCAATAACAGGTAAGTGTTTGAACAGAATCTAATAGGATTATTTGATTTTCAGGAGCAACCGGACATGGAGGAAAATAATGGTCACGAGAAATTCAGTGCTACAGTGACCCAACGATTATTAGACCGTCCCTATGTAAATAGTGTTGGATTTAAACACTATAGATCAGGGTAAATATTTAGTATTTAGGCAGATTAAACTACAGAAAAAATTAATTTCTATACTAAATAAATTTTATGCAGTACACTATGCACACAAACATGTGTAAAGAGAATGGAAAAAAAATATCACAGAAAAAAAATCACGAGCATGCAAAAAAAAATTATATACATGCTGAAAAATAGCATATAAAAAATAAAAAATATGCAATATAATGAAAAAAAAAATTAGCATAAAAAAATAAATATGCAATATGAGAAAAAAAAATCTGAATCAGCATGCAAAAAAAAAATCATGCGTATCCCATTATAAATAATTGTGCAAAAATAATGTGTTTATAAATAATATCAAAATAAATAAATAAATAGTATAAATATCTAGTTCTAAGTAGCAGACTATATCTAATAAATTACAGAGCTAGGTACTAACTTAGAATTAAGACTCGATGTAGTGTAAAAACACTAACATTATTTACACCGAAAGGGAAAATATTTACAATTTTCGGGGTGATTGTGAATAGCACAACACCTCTTCTATCTCGGTCTCGGAAAAGAACACCGAACTAATCCCGACAGGCAGTCCCACCTGTCCTCAAACTTTCCCGCGGATTTCTTTCGGAATACGAAAGCTTCCCTTATTGTTAATGGTTACTGCCAGCTCGATTGACTTGTGTTTGCTCGTCATCGACCTTGTGAAGGTCATCCGAGTCTTATACGGTCATCATTCAAGCATCCCCGATCTTGAACTCTCGTTAAGCTTCTCATTGCTGGTACTCCTCTTCAACGCCTCATTGGCTCGGAGTTTCTGGTATTGATAGCTCATCGTTCCGACTAACGCCAGGAACTCGCTCTGATTTCTGGTCGAGGGGATAGGCTATACGCGCAGTAGTAACTAACAATAAGGTAGATTTCTCATTCCAGAATTCCAATTGAACGTAACCAACCACACGTCCCCAGTAAATGAATGTTGTGGGGTACACGTCGCATGGTTGGACGCATGTTAGGCAACCAGAGCTTGCGCATCATGGTGCATTTGTCTCTACTCACTAAGTGAGAGATACATAGCTCGAAATAACATGAGTTTTCTTTAATTATGTTCGTACATCCTTAGATGTATCGTTGCCTCACTAGAGGGTACATAGCTATAAACACAAACATTTAAGAAGGTGAAGACGATTGGGAATTGAGCTTTTTTAAATATGCGCAATTAAAAATGCCTAATCGTTTTCCCTTCAAGTCCTCTAGGTCGTAGCAATGAGAACCCACGATTCGCTTTATCACAGCTAGCACATATTTCGGAGCTAGCTTAGCGCAAAAACCCTTCTCTTTGTCCGATTGCTCGGTATTCTTCTTGAGGACTCGTTCTCCAACAGAGTAGGTAGCGCAGTTGGAATTCGACCGAAGGTTGTAGTACGAAGAATGCTTCTCGTAGGCCGACTTGAGGTTCTTCCGGACATCTGCTAGAAGCTTATCTCGTTCGTCGTCTTTCAGTTGCCCATCATGAGTGGAAGATGCATCTCGGAGGTGCCGATATTCACGCCCGTCCGATACCATGTTTCTTCCGAATAGCACAAAATACGGGGTATACCGCGTAGCGTCATGTACTGAGTTCCGTACCGCACTGGCAATTTGTTGTAAATTGTTTGCCCATTCGCGATGGTCTTTGCGGATACAAGCACGTATGGCGGTGGTGATCACTCGGTTAACTCGTTCGGTGTCATTAATCTGCGGATGGTAATTTGGTGTCCTCCAATGGGTCACATGGTACCGAGTTAACAGATTTCGGAACGAAGCAGAAACGAATTGAGTTCCGTTGTCCGAAAGAATAACTTCCGGTACGCCAAACAACAGAAACAGCGAGTTTTCGACGAAATGGACTAACGAGTCAGCAGTAGCTTGTCGAAATGGCTGTACAATTACAAACTTGCTGAAAAGGTCAGTTATTACCAACAAGCAAGTACTCCGACCTTTCCCTGATGCTGGAAGTGGACCGACGTAATCCATTGCGAGAAACTGCCAGGGGTACTGGACGATTTTCTTTTGCTCGTTCATCGGTGCGGTGGTGTTTTGGTTCGTGGCTTTGCTGGTTTGACAAGTCAAGCATCTTCGACAGAAACGTTTTACTTCGCTACTCATCCTCGGCCAATAATACCGTTCCCTCAAAGCGGCCAATGTTTTTTCTGCACCCAGGTGGGCTCTCTCGTGTACATCGCGAACTAACTCTTCTCGTTCAGCCATTGGAGGGTAACTTTTCCATTGGAATCGTGCATCCTCTATTTTGCTATCCTGCTTTACGAGCTTCCAAATCCGTTCATCTATCACGCGAAAGTCCGGAAATTTAGTGGGTTCTTTATAGATTCTCGTTGCAAGATTCCGATATTCCAGATCTGCCTGCTGAAGTGAGATGGTCTCCACCGATCGAGAAAGACAATCTGCTAGAATGTTATTTTTACCTTTCTTATACTCCAGCTCGATATCATAAGACTGAATTTTAAGGGCCCATCTTAGCAGTTTGGCGTTCCCGGATTCTACCCCGATGATAAAGAGCCAGAGCAAACTACGCGCATCGGTGACCACCTTAAACCGAGTGCCTTCGACGTAGTGACGGAAGTGTTCGATCGCCAACAATACTCCCAAACATTCCTTCTCCACGCTAGCATATTTCCGCTGGGTACTGCTTAGTTTTTTGCTGAAATAAGCGATTACCTTCTGTTGGTCGTTTTGTTGTTGCAGAAGGGCTGCTCCAACTGCATTGTCAGAAGCATCCGACTCGATCGTAAATGGAAGATTAAAGTCAGGGTTTCCAAGGATTGGCGCGGATATAAGAGCCGTTCGTAGTTCCTCAAACGCATTTTCGGTCGCATCAGTCCATCGGAAGCTATTTTTCGCTTTCTTAAGCAGGTCAGATATTGGAGCGACAATTCGGCTGTAGTCTCGAATGAAACGTTGATAGAATCCTGCAAGCCCTAACAGCCTGCGTATATCCTTTACGTTTCTTGGTCGAGCATAATCGAGAATTGGAGAAATGCGACTGTTGTCGATCGACACTTCGTCCTCCGTAAGCAAGTAACCCAAATAAGTTACCTGCTTTCGACAAAAATGGCTTTTATCAAGAGAAATCGTAAGGTTGGCTTTGGTTAGGCGATCCGCCACAATGCGCAAAAGTCGCACATGCTCGCTAAATGTTTTCGTTGCAATTACGATGTCGTCAAGATATACGAAAACATTAGGTTCTAGATCGAATCCAATTACGCGGTCCATCAAGCGGCACATCGTGAACGGGGCGTTGGTCAACCCGAATGGACAAACTTTAAAACGGAACAGGCCTTGTGGGGTTCTGAAGGCGGTATAATCCCGACATTCCTCTTTCAACGGAGTTTGGAATTACGCATCCTTCAGATCCACAACCGAATAATAGGTAGCCTTACCCAGGCGGTGAAATATACCTCCCATGTTGCGCATCGGATAGGAGTCCTTTTTGGTCCACGCATTTATTCGTCGGGAATCAAGACATACCCTAAGCTTTCCGTTCGCTTTCCGAACGGGAACTAAGGCACTTGCCCACTCACTGGTGCACTCTTCGATGGCATCAATCCGTCTATATCTCTCCAGTTCTGCTTCCATTTCGGCCTGTACAGCCGGGGAACAACGGTATAAAGGCGTTCGTATTGGCTTGGCCTCGTCTCGCAACACGATTTCATGCTGCAATAGAGATGTCCTTCCTAACCGATTCTCGGTAGTACACGGGAACAACTTAATTGCTTCCACGAGTTGTATACGTTCTCCTTGTGTCAATTCGTGCTCTGTTTCGATGGTTTCCGGTGTGGTTCTCGAAGCTTCCGGCAACTCCAAAGCAGGGATATCCAGAGTTTCATCCGGCTCACCTTGTTGCAAAACGGGAAGTGTTGTAATGGGTAGCATCGGTATCTGTACTGTCTCGTGACTGGGTTTTGCACTGTCGATCTCCTGAATCGTACTAATTTGTTCGAAGCCGTTCTCGCCCAATATCATAGGCTGAATGCCGAACCGTTTCCAAAAATCGTAACCCAGGATTAACGCTCGGGATACTTGTGGCACTACGAGTGTTGGAATGATTTTTGTTACGCCCCGGAATCTTATCGGCAATTGTACGTAACCAAGGCTCTCATGTACGGTTTTGTCAGCGGTCACTATTTTTAAAGGACTCGGTTCTAGTTCTAAACCATTTCGTTTCGCGATATCCTTAATATTGGTAACGCTAACGCTGGCTCCAGAATCCAGTAGAGCGTCGTAATCGGTATCGAATACCTTAACAGAGATGTGTGGGCAGCTTTCGGTTTGAACTCTAACTTCACAGACTCTTTGGAAAGGGTTATCGAAAGGTAAATCACTGGGAACTTTCAAATTCGTAGGAATGCCATCGTTCCCTTCGTTGCATTCCTGGTCTAGTTTCCCACTAACCGTTTGGTGTCCGTCGGTGGACTTCTGGGGTGGTTCTCGCATGTAGTCGTCGTCTTCCCGAGAGTTCCGCAGACGTAGCAGAAGATTCGTTTCTCTTCTTTGCTCTGTCTCCATAAGTGTCCAGTCGCACGACAATTCCAACACAAGGGAACTATTCTCCCTGCTTCTGGGTTAACGCTATGCTGCTGCGGCGGTTGCGAGGGTCGTTTCCGCTCACGATCGTACCTCCTTCCTATCGCGTTTATCTCCTCGGTCTCCGAATAAGATGAGTACGAATCCTCCTCTTCTCCTTCAACCTCGATTCTGTTGATATGAGCTGGTCGCGATAGTCCTTCTCGCGTCTGACGGTACGCTGGGTCATGTGCATCTATGCGGTACGCATAGTATTCCAGTTTTTTGAGGTCACGTACCGTTCGACAAGCCAACTTCGATCGGTAGTGAGGCCGCATATTGTCCCAGATAACCTCGAAAATTCGGTCCGAATCTAACGGTCGCGTCAGGAGTTTGTTCAATCTTTCGATTTCCATTTTGAAAGTCAGAAATGTTTCATAACGAAGTTGTTTTCGTTCGTAAATTTTTTGGCGGTTTCCTTGATCCTTGTTGGGATTCCCAAACATGTACCTTATTTTCTCTTCAAAATCATTCCAATCGAGAAACTCGTCGGAATAGCATAGGTACCAGTCGTACGCTGCTCCCCGGAGGATCGTATGAACACGTTGCAGAAGTACATCATCCGCTACTCGGTCCATTTTTGCTAATCGGCGAATTTTATGCAGAAAATCTTCCAAGGGACGTTGACGAGCATCTCCGCTGAAGGTTAGGTGCCACTTTTCCATACGTCGATCGGCGTTTTGTATTTCAGCATCGCTTATTCACCTTTCCCTACGTCTTCTTGGTTGATCCGCCTCGGTGTACCATTCTCTTTCTCTACCTCTCCGTGGTCGATGGTCTTCTCTACCTCTCCTTGGTTGATGATCTCTGGTACGCCAATCCCTCTCGTCATCCGTACTTTCGTCCGAAGCATAACGGTAGGATTCGCCCAAGTTGTAGGATACAACGCCCTGCCGACGGGAGTCCTCGAAATACGTTCGCGAGCCACCTGAAACCAAACTATCTCGTCGCTCGCGGTGTGAAGTGCCTGCATATTTGCAGAAGTTATTAGTCGCTGGAGGGTCCCATTTTTTATTCTCGGCGGGTCGATCTTTTGGAGTACTTCGAACGTAACCGGAGGACCAACCGCTGCGAAACTGTTGCGGAGGATCTAAGTTTGTACGGTCCATACCCGGATGAGAATAAATGGCTTCTTCCATGAACGTGGACCGAGCGTTCCGCGAGATAAAGGATCTGGACACCTGGCGAAGGTTGGTAGTAGGAGGGCTAATATGTTGATCAACCGGCATCGATCTAGCGGTTCGCGAGCCAAGTGGTCTCGAGGAACGCCACCCGAGTGGCTCCCCTGGTCCCCTGGATTTTCTCCCTCAGAGTGCCTATCTACTACAGTTACTGATGCGGACAAGCGAGTCTCCGATAATTCCTTCTCCAGTTCAGCGATTCGACTCAGCAATGCTTGTTGTTGCTGGCTAGATTCCACCCGTGACACCTGTTCGGGTGTCCGTTCCAACTGCTTCTTGATCGCACCTTGATTGGAGCCAAAACGATCATAAGTTCCCTTCGTCAGATCTTGCTGGTCGTCTCGTCCTTCCGCTCCCAGTATGTCCTCCTCAACTTCTAATTCTTCATGTTGGGACAACAAATCGCTTCTACGAGTGTCGGCAGCCAACTCTCTACTCTGTTTTCCTTCAGTTATCTTCCGTCCATTAGTTCTGTTCAACAAGGCCCGTATCTCGTGTAAGAGTTCTCTCTGCATTCGTTCGGACGACGAATCGGGAGTCTTACATCGCGCTACTCGCAATAAAAAATGTTTTAGACGCGACGTAACTCTATCGTCGGGTCCTTTGTCCAACATTCCCCTCAAAATCTCTAATTTTCCCAAAATGTAATCAAATTCCTGATCAATGGTATACGGAGAAGGATAATCTCTATTCTCCCGTGCATCTTCATAAAATAAATTCCTCAATAGCCGATATTTGGCTTCAGGCTCATCTTTCACCTGCCCCGTTCTACCCCGTATGACCAACTCATAATCTACCTCCTCATTGGTCAGATGATCCGCGTGAGGGTATTTATTGGTCATAATCAAAATAGTGTATAAACGTAGAATGGAAATAACACAACACCACCACAACTATTATGATTGTTTTAAATATATTTATATATGTACCGACAACGTACCGAACTCAATTTTATTAAAGAAGCTAGAAAAGGAATTATTATTAGAAAATAGAGTATATTGCAACAAAAAAAAAATGTATGATGGAAACAAATGCAAATAATAACGTGAACCTTATGTAATAATCAAAAAAAACTATATCTATATCTGATTTTTTATCCGAATTCCCTAGAAACGTGGCCCCACGTTGGGCGCCAAAATGTAGCGTGCACTACGGTGTTACGGAACTGTCTGCTGTATCGTTTCCCAGATCTACGAACAAGTGGCTTAAGCGCCACCTTTTACGAGGACCACTTGTCACGTTCAAGGTTGCCCGACTAGAAACTCCGCCTCAGAGCGGGTCAGATTACAATAATCTTGGGGAAAACGAAACGGAAGACGCAAACATCAAAGGGTACTCCGAGTCAAAGGTCGATCCCTAATAATCACCTAACGAATCCGCGAATAGACAACCGATTTTCCCAACCAACTCGCAGATTCCTCACTGGCAGAACCCCTAAGAACAACCAAATAATAGCCAGCGAAGAAACCAGAGTGGGGACTGTTTTCCCGAGCAGTCCAACCCAGAGTACTAAAACCCAAACTATAAACGAACGACCGCGAACCAGAGACCCTTTAAAAAGACAAAACTACCGGAATATTACTTCAAATGACAATACATAATCTCAAGAAACGTGAATCACTATCGAACATTTATTCGACCAACAAAACACCTAACGATTTCTATTTAAATTCGAACATTTATTCGAATTTCCTAACCACTAAAACTGTATTCGAACATTAATTCGACACACTACATATATTATCCTAACTTACTCCTAATTACATTTCCTATATACAAAACAATTACATTTTTATTTCCCGGTTCAGGGCCCTAGCAAGTGCGGGTGGAGATTCTGGACTGTACTATAATTTCGGAGCTTTTATATCACCCTGCGCAGGGATTTAGGCGTTTACTCACTCTTATAAGTCGACCAGCCTTCTTTCTGCTACCTGCTACGTTGTATTGCTGCGCACGGTACTAATTCCGCGCAGATGTGTCGCTGTCGATATTTGCGCTTCCTAGCGCAGATTCTCCGGGTGAGGTCCTCGGGTTGAAGGGTAACTGCTGGTAGTGTTGGACCTCAAAACAGCATACCAGCAACAAAACACGGAGCAGAGTCCGGCACGCGGCGAATTTGCGATGGCCGCAGATGACACGTGGAATCGTAGTGTCCTTCGTTTTGATGGTAACTAACCATACGGTCACGAGCAGATGGATCAGGCGTGGTGGCAGGAGGACGGATGAACTTTGCTGGCGGTGCGGTTGTAGCTTCACCAAGCGCAAAATCTGAAATTAAAAGCCGTCGTACGGCTTTGATGGTCTTCGCACTTGCACGCAAAGTCTCCGCACTTTCAACTATCTCCTAACTGCGCTAATACCTGTTTCGAACACGAACTACACAAATTTAACCACTCTGATCTCTTCCACTGATCAAATTGAAATGATTGATCAGAGAAACTGTTAATCCTCAGATACGAGATTTTGGATTTAAGAAACCGGAAATCGCATTACGAACCCATATTGGACTACTCGGAACCGAACCGAATTCTCGTTTTCCCTTTAGTAGTTCACATCTAACCGTCTCATATCCCCAAATCAACGAACTTCGGGTCAATGTTTGAATATCAAGAACATGAAAAGTAAGTCGCATCGTCGCTTCGCGAGTCCAAAGGTCACGATACAGCAAAGAGAGACAGAATTGGAGAGAATAGGCAATCGGCATCTACGCAAGCGGCGCGTTCTAAATAGCCGCCCAATGTTCATTCTTCCAACTTTAGGTAGGGAAAGAAAGCTTAATCGATAAGCTAGGCAACCATATCGAAGTGACGGAAGCAAACTTTTTAATTGAAACCACGTGATTGCTACAGATTCCCGTTACAAAAGATTAGCAATTTTTTCTTTTCTTTACATATTCATTCATTACATATTACATTCTGCTATTTAAATATTATATGAGCTCAGCTTCCCTAACCATACGATGCTGTACCTTGTGCTTCCCTTCTAGTCCTAGTTCCGCCTTGTAGTAACTTTTGCCTGTACCTTATCTGTGGGGTGATCGAACGGTTGCTAGTCTCGGACTCTGGGTCGTGTCGTTTCCTTCATAATAGCTCGTTCTTCTCTCCTGGATTTTATAATCAAAAATCTCGGTTAATATCCTCCGATTTGTTGATCATAGTTTGAGAATTAATCGCTGTCTCGTTTGAGTTTTGGGTGTCATCGAAATTACTGCATTATACCGCACGATGTGTTGAGGCTTCTAACGTACCTTCAAAATGTGTCATCTAATTTCGTGGTTGCTTTATCCGTATTATTTTATATCGTGTTGGATTCAACAATGAACATTAAGTTTTCTATGCTTGTTCATGGCATTCAGTTGAGCTTTGACGATGTCCACTGAGCAAAAACCACGGGGTAGCACCTTGTATTGTTGTGGCACCCCCACGCAGATCATTTTCAACGGTGTCGACTGCCTTTACTACCTTCTTGTCTTATTGCGTGTAAAACATGGGATAGCACTTAGGGCTGTTGTGGCGCACCCGCGCATCATCTTTAACGGTGTCGCCTGCATTTTACTTCAATTCGTTGCCATGGTCTTCGATGCCGAATCTACACCTTTTTCCGATTTACTAGCTCTTGTGTCCATACTTCCGACATCTTGATAAGTCCACGGTTCCCTTTGTCTTCGACTTGCCACCGCATTCGACCACACCCTCTCGTTCTCTACCGACATCCATCCTTCTTGCACGACCGCGATGAATACGTTGTCCAGGGCTCCGATTTTGTTTACAAAAAATCATCTAATAAGCTTGCTTACGCATAACTTGTCTCTAACAAGTAACTATTGTAACTTGAATCTTACACTAAATTGTTATCCTTTCTATAATATATTGTTTTCACTGCGTTTATATATAAATCAATTTTCGTAAACAATTTTAGGATTGTTTTTTTATTCTTTTTTTTAAATTTTTGTATACTCTTTCTATTTATCTAATCTGTCTTTGGCCATCAACATACTATTAGCTTTCCTTTAACCTGTAAAACTAGAACGTTTCGTTAGAGTTGTGGCATGGGAAGATTGTTGCAGGTGTCCGTTTTCTGTAAATCTTTTGTTTCTACTTAAATTATTATGCTTGTTTTTTCTACATTGGCTCTGCAACTCGCTTCCATGCGATATTTTAGCTCATCTTACCATGAATGCTGCTTATTTCTGTCCATCGACTTGTTTTTCCTTCATTTGCCTCTGGTAGTTGCTATCTTCCTTCTTTCTGTTTGGTTATTGCTTTACATTCAGGTCGAATGGTAAGTTCAATGCCGCAACTACTCCCCCTTACTTACTGAGATGTGTTTTCGGCGTGCTATATTGGTCTAAACACAGACTTAGATTTGTCTTTTAGGCTTATTTGAACATAACATTTTTATGTTCGTATTCTTGTTTCATTACGATTGTCTCGAAATCTTGTTTGAGTATTGAGAATTATCACAAAATTTTACTTAATCTTTACCCTTATGATTTGTTTAATAATACAAATTGCCATTCCGTTCAAACAGTGCGCACTTTCTTTTCATTCTGGGGTCCGGCTCCCCTTGTCCACACACACTTGTTTCCACACTCATACTGAAGAAATTGCTAAAATACCTTTATGTCATAGAAATTATTTGCTGGCCAGCGTCGTTTTGGTTTTCTTTACTCTGTCCACTAGTTTCTCATATTGTTGTTCTCTAAAGTTGTGTCGTATTCTAATTCCATCACGTCATTGTTGAATTCTTTTTAGCTTTTTCATTATATTAGTTTAATGTCTAACTATGAATATATATATATATATATATATATATATATATATATATATATATATATATATATATATATATATATATATATATATATATATATATATATATATATATATATATATATATATATATATATATATATATATATATATATATATATATATATATATATATATATATATATATATATATATATATATATATATATATATATATATATATATATATATATATATATATATATATATATATATATATATATATATATATATATATATATATATATATATATATATATATATATATATATATATATATATATATATATATATATATATATATATATATATATATATATATATATGCTGACCTAATGTTTATCATGTCATTTTTTTTTGAATTCATAAAAACTATGAAAAAAAAATCCCGTTTGAGTACCCGCTTTCAGTTATATTCCATTATCTTTTTACTACTACTTGATATTGTTTCCTTTGTATTAGAATAATTAAGTTTATTCTCCCTTGAAAGCAAAAATGGTTTTTCATAATTCTCTCTTTTGTGATATTTTATTGTTATCTTTTTATTGTTATCCCACTGATTTCCATGCATGGATTATTTTTTGTCATAACTTTTTTCGCAATCCATAGATCCATCCAAGTTGATTTTTAGTTTAAATTTGGTTTTCATATTGCATACTTAGTTAACATCTTGACAACATTGATTTTGTTTTATTTTGTTTTAATCTCGTTTTTATAATGTTTTGCCTTTCTCATATAGAAAGGTTATGCAATCACTTGAAAAACCGACTAGTGAAAATTGGCCCGGAAGGCCAAGTGTCATATACCATTCGACTCAGTTCATCGAGCTGAGCAATGTGTGTGTGTGTGTGTGTGTTTGTGTGTTTGAGTGTTTGTGTGTGTGTGTATATGTCAAATAATCTCACTAGGTTTTCTTCATCCGGATTAAAATTCCGGTTCCGGAGTTATAGGGTAAAGTGTGTTCAATATTGTATACCGTCACTTAAACCGGCGAAACAAAAAAACGCCAAAAAATCTAAACTGGTTTCAAAACTACACAAATCGATATTCATTATCAGTAGGCAACCAAACAAACCGATTCCGGTTATCTTGGTTCCCGGTATCCGGTTCCGGAAGTACCGGAAATAGTGGTCATATATATAAAATTATATCTAACTCACTTTTCTCAGCGATGGTTTGACCGATTTCCACAATCTTAGATTCAAATGAAAGGTCTTTTGGTCGCATACGGAATTCCTGAATTTCATCCGGATTCGAATTCCGGTTCCGGAATTATAGAGTAAAGTGTGTTCAATATTGTACACCGTCACTTAAACCGGCGAAACAAAAAACGTAAAAAGAAATCTAAACCGGTCTCAAAACTACACAAATCGATATTCATTATCAGTAGGCAACCAAACAAACCGATTCCGGTTATCCTGGTTCCCGGTATCCGGTTCCGGAAGTACCGGAAATAGTGGTCATATATACCAAATTATATCTAACTCACTTTTCTCAGCGATGGTTTGACCGATTTCAGCAAACTTAGATTCAAATGAAAGGTCTTTCGATCCCATACAGAAATCCTGAATTTCATCTGGATCCGACGTCCGGTTCCGGAGTTATAGGGTAAAGTGTGTTCAATATTTTACACCGTCACTTAAACCGGCGAAACGAAAAACGAAAAAAAAATTCTAAACTGGTCTCAAAACTACCCAAATCGATAGTCATTATCAGTAGGCAACTAAACAAACCGTTTCCGGCTATCCTGGTTCCCGGTATCCGGTTCCGGAAGTACCGGAAATAGTGTTCATATATACCAAAATGGATCTCACTCACTTTTCTCAGCGATGGTTTAACCGATTTCCACAAACTTAGATTCAAATAAAAGGTCTTCCAATCCCATATGGAATTCCTGAATTTCATCTGGATCCGACTTCCGGTTCCAGAGTTATAGAGTGTGTTCAATATTGTACACCGTCACTTAAAATATTATCGGATGCAACAAATTAATTATTAATTAATTTTAATCGTAATTTAGAGTGCGTACTAGAAGAGTTTGTGTGTCATGTTAGTTGGTGGCCGTATGAATCGACTTTGATTATACCGGTTCTCGGGTTCCGGTGCCGGAAGTGCATATAATAGTGAACCCATTTCGTTTTTTGTAAAGAATGACTTACGCAATCAAAGCACTGTTTTATTCTGTATGTTATGCATAAACAATCTCTTGGTTTCGTTCAAAAATAGAAGAGAAAAATTTTGAATAGAATACCACAATATTATATGTACATGAGAAATGTATTATACATCACTAGGTCGATTAAAAGAGGTTTTTTTCTGTTTTTGCCTTTCTCATATAACACATGGATCAACAAGTCCCGAGACTAGCAATGGAAACAACATATTTTTTGCAAAATTTTTCTTATTCATCAACATAATCACCTTTTAGGGTAATGGCTCCAACGTTTTTTCGATAAACTGCTTTCTGAATCATCGACTCGTTGCTGTTTTTGTTCCATCGAAAGCAATCGCGGTACCCACTTGGAAAAAATCTTTTTCATGCTCAATTTTTCATGAAGGATAGTAAATACAGGGTCCGGCACTCGAAGTGTAACCAATTAAAAATGCCATAAATTCAGTTTGGAAAATTACTTTTACTTAATTCAAAGTACAAAATGTGTAAAAATAATACAAAAATTAGAATCAATTCACTTTTGCTCGATATGACCACCTTTTGCCTTGACTATGGCCTTGAGACGGTCAAAAAACGAATCACAAGCTGCCCGAATGTGACAGGTATTTTGGCCCACTCGCGGACAATAACTTTTTTCAGCGCCTCGAGACTGGTGTATCTTTTAGTTCGGACTTTGCTCTCCAAAATGGCCCAAAAAGAATAATCCATTGGATTCGCATCTGGTGAATTCGAGAGCCATTGTGTGGACGTGATGAAGTTCGGAACGTTGTTTTTCAGCCATTCTTGGTTCACTCGAGCTTTGTGAGACGGTGCCGAGTCCTGCTGAAACGTCCATGGTCTGCCACCGAAATGTTTGTCTGCCCACGGCTTCAAAGCAACCTCCAGAATACTTTCCCGATAATATGTCGCATTTACCTTGACGCCAGGCTCGATGAAAACGATTGGAGAGCGCCCATCTGCGGTTACAGCGGCCCAAACCATTATCTGTTGCGGGTGCTGCCTCCTGGTGGCCAATCGATGACTCAAATTCTCGTATGAACGGTCGGTCAAGTAAACCCTATCGTTTTGAGAGTTTACGAATTGCTCAATTGGAAAAATTTTCTCGTCAGAAAATACAATGTTCGGAAATTGACCGCTTTCGGCCAAACGAAGCAACTCCTTCGCTCTCTCAAGTCTAACTTGTTGCTGCTTCGGTGTGAGATCATGCGCCTTTTGGATCTTGTAAGGCTTGACCTTCACATCATTTTTCAGTATGCGGCGGATGCTACGGTCGGATATTTTCAGTTCTTTTGCCATTTGATTGGCACTTCGTCGAGGATTTCGTTCAAGTCGCTTCACTTCACTCACGTGACATTGCAGTCTTTTGATGACCACCTCCATGACGTTTTGCGATGCTTGTAACGAGTTATGGTGCGATAAACAAAAACTTTATTCACTTTAAGGTGTTTGATCTCACGAACAATCGCTGGTTGTGATTTTCCATCTAAATATAAAGCAATCACACTATTACGTTTTAAATCCATCACTGATTTTTTTTTCGCGTTCACTTTTGGCAAAATACTTTCTTGCGCTTGTAAACAATACAACTCCGAACTGTCATTTAGCAAATTTCTAGAGAGCTGATGCCCGTGCGTCAGCTGCGCGAGCGGTCTGAAGTGGGTTACACTTTGAGTGCCGGACCCTGTACACTTCCATATGATATATGTGTCATCTCAGCAATCTCACGAAGCTTCATTTTACGATCTTTCATTATAATTTTTGTCACTTCACTCACATTTTCCGGTGTAACGGCTTCCACAGGTCTACCCGAGCGTTCCGCGTCATTTGTGTCGGTACGACCACGTTTAAACTCGGCGAACCATCGAAAAATCGTTGCTTTTGATGGAGAAGAGAAGAAGAGTCCGGATAACATTTTTCAATCCATTGTTTCGCTTGCACGGTGTTCTACCCATTAAAAAACAATGTTTTATCAAAAGACGAAACTCGGTGTTTTCCATTTTTTAAACAAACTACAAAACGACTTTTTTCCAACCTCGATAACTCAGCTGTTTCTGGTCGGATCGACTTAAAATTTTGACCCGTTTCAAGCAAAGGTTAGTACTCTAGAAAGACGTGGTTACTGGTTTACTACGAGCGCCATCTCTGCTCGGGACTTATTGATCCATGTGTTAGAAAGGCTATGCAATCACTGTGAAAATCGACTTTTTAACCGAGGCCTGGAGGGCCGAATGTTTTATACTATTCGACTCAGCTCGACGAACTGAGCAAATGTCTGTGTATGTGTATGTGTCCGTGTGTGTGTATGTAACAAAAATATGCACTCACTTTTTTCAGAGATGGCTGAACCGATTATCACAAACTAAGATTCAAATAAAAGGATCATCAAATCATCAGGATCCGACTTCCGGATTCGGAATTAAAGCGTGATAAGTGGAAAATTACCAATTTTATTAGTATTTCTCAACGAACGATGGTTAAAAACAGGTACAAATCCCATTAAACTGTCTGATAAATTCTTCTAGTTGGCAGAGCCTGTTAGTTTGTGGGCATGACAACTTAATTCGGCACTACTGGTCCCCTCTTTGCTTGTTCCGAGAGCACCGGAAGTGGAGAAGAAAAACTCCTAAAACTAAATTCACTTCGATTTCTCTGCTATGTTTGAACCGATTTTCACAAATCTTGATTTAAATTAAAATTCATACTGTCTTTAAACTTACTGTGAAATTTCATCCGGATCCGACTTCCGGTTCTACAGTTGCAGGGCGATGAGTGTCAAAGTTTTCAAATCGTGACTATATGTACAACTCCGAAAGAAGAAGAAAACAAAAAACGAACAAGGCGTGCTTTGTTCTATTTTGTATACGTTGTGTAGTGATGTCAATAATAATAATAATAATAATAATATTTTTTTTATTCATAAATACGTTTATTTCTTAAGGCAGTTCACATAAGTTTTTCTTCGCCGTAGCACCACTTTTACATAAAATTCTTATCCTAATTTAATTCTAACATAGTCACAACGATTTGAATTTATTAAAACATATTCCTCTTATTACTTAAATATCATCTTAGGTAACTCGTCATTAATTATGCAATCTACTCGGAAATATTATTTGAACCAAACGATTAACTTCTATAAATTGTAAAATAAGCTGTTATTTTCAGACATTTTGTTGATAATTTCATAAACTGTTTCGAGTTTGTTTGTGTAATTACATAATTTCTATTCTAATTTAGCTATTGGTTGAACTCATGGACGCAGCTAGAATCAGAACTAAGTCTTAAAAGGGGCCTTTATGAAATCCAATTTTCTTTATGAAATGATAAATAAGTTTCATGTATGGAAGGTGTCTCGAACTGGGACATTGGATAGTCTACCTTGGGTACGCAAAGAATTTATTAGTTGAGATCTGACATCACGATACTCCACGCATGTCCAAACGACATGATCAATATCCCGATAACCTTCGCCACAAGCACAATGATTAGTCTCGCAGAGCCCAATTCGAAGGAGATGTGCGTCTAACGTGTAGTGATTGGACATTAGTCTGGACATCACACGAATGAAATCCCTACTCACATCCAGGCCCCTGAACCATGCCTTTGTCGATATTTTCGGAATAATTGAGTGCATCCACCGACCCAGATCATCTTTATCCCAAGAAGCTTGCCAGCTGGCAAGTGTTCTTTGGCGA